>NC_136506.1:100210412-100330412 GCF_053919585.1 Euprymna scolopes
TTTGTTTTGTTGAGACAAATATAATATTTTGTTCACATTGTATCGCCAAAGTTTATGTGCATTTCTAATGCATATCAATAATATAACCCGTTTAATATTTTGACAGTAAGAGAATTCATTCTTTGTAATTTCTTAGCGCATGTTTGATGTTCCGTGACTAATTAAACAAGTAACGTTTGTGGGAAAATATCATATTTTGTAAACCGGATATTTTAAATATGTTGCTACATCATTTTGGGCAGTTCTGTCAGCAGATACAATTAGTTCATCTTAACCTCAAACTGTTGGTCCGTGTTGAGGTTAATGACGTTCATGTTTTTCTCACTTTTTTCAGTACTTGTTTCATGTAGTAGTTGACGTGTTTCAAGTAGCATTATCTGCCAAAAGGTACTCTACCGATAAGAATAATTGCCATTGAGGCAATTCGCCGAAAAACTGTCAGCGGAATTGATTTTACTTTGCTACTGTTGTGCAGTTTATTTTTCTAACGTTGTTGTTAGATTTTGCTGTCCAATCTCCTGCAAGTGGTCTCTACGTTACCGTTGTTTTTCGGTAAATTTCGTGAATATAGACAAAATATAATCGTATTATACAAAAACAAACTGTGGAATTTTATTCATTTTTTTTATTATTAATGTTTGTACTGTTCATTTTATGAAATAAATCAGTTACAAAAAGGATATTTTAGATATGAGACCTTTCTCTCAATTTTAATAAACTGTCTTACAAGGAAATATTACATATTCCATCGCATATACATTTGATGGGATGTACAAGGAAATATCTACGCAGGGGAAGTATATCGCAAAGACATATACAATAAACATTTTTTTCTGGTTTTATCATTTTCTATATTGAATTATATTTCCTAAATTATCTACTATTGATAATTAACTACGTGATGAGATAAAATATATTACCCATTATTCAAAGTAATTACATTAATAAAAAGTAATAAATATTAGATTATCAAAAACTATAATGAATCATATGATATATTAAAAATCGAGACTTAAAGAAAGTTCTTAAAATGACTCGCAATTGATCGAGGACAACAGCCCCAACGCATTTAAAGAGAAATATTTGTGATGGATCAACAGCAGGGGATTGCGAGCATAAAGCATACATACGGTGAGTAATGCAGAGAGTACTTAAAGTAAGATAAGTCGTCTTGCCTGCGAGAAATGAATAATATTCGCGTATTTCAATAATGCAAATTATTATCGAAACCCTTTGAAATCTAGAAATATTTGTAACCACATGACCTCAGGAGAAAGAATCGGTTATTATCAGATAACCGCTACTGATGATAATATCCTTGTGTTTTATAACTATATCAGATGGTCGAATAGAATGGTAAGCTAATAAGTAATAAATCGACGCTCGCATTAAATATTTACTATTCTATATCAGTAACATGTTACCAGATAGTAATGTGACGGATAAAAACAATAGAGATTAGTAAAAATAATATATTATCAACGAAAGAAATACAGAAACCGTTATTGTCCGTACATTCCAAAGACATTGTTAAAGATGTTTTTCTCTAGTCATGGATGAATTAAGAACTGAATTTTTTTTTTCGTATTATTTTGAATCTTCGGACTACTGTTCTCATCTTTAGAGTGATTTTTACAAATTCGACTCAACGTAACCTTTCACTTTCTTTAGGGTACTTTATAGAACTTAAGAATGTTTCTCTAGAAAACGGGAATTTTGAAGTCGGAGTTTACATAGACGGACACGTTGTTAGAATAACACTGAAATGAAAACAGTAGGCAGAAGATTTCAATGTTTAACGAGCGAAATCGGAGATGTGACGTTGTACTTTAGCGATCCAGGCCATGACAACTGTACCATTGCCAGCACCCTCAAAATGCAAATTAGGACGGTTCAACGCTTCAGACCACAGCCCAATACATCGGACGACCCACAGTTATGGTCTTTGGTGGATTTCCAGTGAGGGGCACATCATGCAACCTCACATCTCCGAAGTTGCCTTAAATGAAACACACCACCAAAGTATACCTGGATGTGTTAAACAGTGTGGTGATCCCCTGGTGCAATCACGTGACCGCTAGCAGCTGCTCGGTTTGGTAGCAATACTTGGCACCGGCTCAAAAATCCGAAAAGACCCAAGCTTTACTTCCGAAAGAGCACTACGATTCAGGATCCTTTTCTCACTTAACCTACTGAACTAATTCATTTTGTCACACGTCGAGAGCATCACCAACATGACCTCCTACAACACTAAAGTCTGCTTTACTGCGGCATGCTTCCAGTTCCAAACAGATATCTAGGCGATGGTTTTAGTTTAAGGCGGCTACATTAAATAAATGTAAACTCCACTACATAATTAAGTTACATGACTTGAATATTCAAATAAAAACAATTAACTGTAGTGTTTTTTTTTCTTTGGGGCGACAATTTTATCGTTCGTCCTTGTACATGAGCGCTTAATACTGCTTTTGGCAAGATATGCACTTTATAGTTTCTTGATAGGATTTGCCATACAATTTAGATGTAAAGTTCAAAATCCTTTTTCATTCTGCAGCAATATCAAATGTTCCTTATTCTCGGATTTAAAAACTTTAAAAACTTTTAATTATAATGTCCTATGTTTATTACCTTTAGCAAATAAGGTTCAAGCCATTTATAAAATTTGCTTATATTTTTCCTCTGAGGAGATGAATAAACATCAAAGACTCATAGGTTAAGGAAATACACTTATTAATGTATTCTTTGTTTTGCATGTAATAACAATTCTAGATTTGAAATTTAACCGTTTCAAATCATAAAATTTAAATTTCTTAATTATGGTATATATATGTGTGTGTGTATATATATGTATTTGGTCTGTAGTTTAACTTGTTGCTGGATATCTTGCTCTTGCTTGTTGCTGGATCTCAACATTTTGAACCGAGAGAGAGACTTAGCTGTCATACAAAGCTAAGACTCTGTAACGTCATCTGTGTATAGATACTCCCTCAGCCATTTGTCTATGAAAATGGTCCTGTAGCGATTGAAAGTTGTGACGTGTGGAGGCTTGAAAAATACTGGAAGCATGTAATAATTGATCTCAACGACCATCTTCAGTGTTATACCTGCTTGAGCGTGTGAATGCACCGGTAGGACTAAAAAAAAAAAAAAATTTTTAAAGTCATTTTTGGGCTCATGGATTTTAGTGTCTTAGGGAGTGCCACTCGTCTGACAAGACGTTGCAATCATCATCATCATCATATATATATGTATATGTATATATGTGTGTGTCTGTTTGTGTTTCTGTGTTAATTTTTGATGTGTTGATTCTCTATTAGAGAGGTAATATTTTTGGTATTTTTATTCACAGAGGAAGATTGCGTCATCAGAATTACATACACTACACCATATTAGGCGTAATATAATATCTACTAGACAATTCGCTCTAAAGTCAATAATACGAAATGTGGATACCATTACATATTATATTTACACATGTTTTATTACCGGGCAACGCCGGGCGCTAGTCCTATTACCATTTACTCTTTTATGATCAATATTAGTTACAATATAATACTCGATAGAGAATCTGCTCTATCATAATAAATACGGAATCTGCATGAATTTTACATATATTCAAACATATTTTACGACCGGAGAAGGCTAGTAATTAAATAAAATACACGGATTCACAAGATGGTTGTGTAAGCATTCAAACTTCACATTTCTAATACTACTAAGAGCTGCACAAAAGCTTCAGCCTTACATACCAGAGATTGTGAAAAACTTGAAGTTTAAAGCCTCGGCATTAAACATGAAAGTGCTTTCATATTTGTCCATTTTAAACTCTGTAAGATTCATTTGAAGTGTTCGTGTAGTTGCAATCAGTTAAATCATTACTTTTATTTTTTTCATATCGACTTAAAACAGACGCCTCTGTCTCGTATCATTTTCTTGTGTTATATTCTTTGTTAAACCAAATGTGTATTTGAAGAAGAATTAATGAAACAAACTAAACATGTTTTGTATTCTAATTAAGTTATCGAAACTATGCATACGCCATTTGGCGTTCGTCTCGTTTTAGTCGCTGCCAACCATTCGAGTCCTCTTCTTATACTTTCCGCTTTTAATAATAGCTATTTTATGGCACTAACACATTGATATTCAAATTAATTCACACCAAATAACACGCAATCATGGATCTTAAAATCATCTCGCATAAACCCGTACCTACATCAGCACTTCTATCACGATAGTTTTCAGTTTTCCGGCGTTCAAACGCAGCAAGGCAAAACTGGCCTTAAAATCACAGCTAGCAGAACAGTTCTCAACGACGTAACCCTAAACGTAGATCAAGATGAAGAGTAACTTAATTATATTAATTTACTTCAATCTAAAAAGTCCGACTCGAATAATATTTAATCTCTGTATTTCACGACGACGACACTTTCCATAAAGTCCGACGTGTATCGTATATTAATATATTTCAAGACAGAAACACGTTTTCAGAAGTCCAACATGAATCATAATTTAATAGCTTAATTGAATAATGAAGGCAATTTTCATCAAATCTTATGTGAATCATGTTTAAATCTCTTTATTTCCCTTCGAATTTTTTACAAAACTGAATTTTCGTGGCGTGATGTTCATAAAAAATAAAAATTGAACATTTTTTTTAAAAACCTAGTCGGAATTTTTACTTGTTTTACACAGGTTTTTATTACCGTAACTTTCGGTATTATTAAAAGAGTCTCTCGCTGCTACATGTTCTTTTTTGTTTTGCTCGCGTTTTTCCTTTCTCCGACTACAAGCCGGCCACAGAGAGCCATACTTGTCCTCCGCTTTACACATCCATTTTTTCGACGTCGAACCACGTTCGTACCCGTTCACGCGGTGCATTTTTCTTATTTTTCTTTGCATTTTTCTTCTCGCGCACACTTCCTAATTTTAATATGCGCGCTTTCGGCTACGGTTGTTCCTAATCTTTTCGAAAGAAAGCATCCTCTGTTTTTGCTTACGCACTCATATGCACTATGTTAAATCGCCTGGGTCGCTTCAATTTTATACTCCGGCGAAATTAACTTGTAATCTAGTTAGAAACTTACGCACGACATTTTACATTAAATTTGTTTCGTTCACTGCCAAGCAATATTCATGTTCAATCTTTTTAATACGCTGTCAAGGGAAAATAATGTATTAAACACTAAATAAATGCATATCAAACTACATGTTACTAAATACGTATTAACTGTGATGTAAATTTTATTCAACGGCTTTTTTATATTAGAGTTAGAGTGCTGCCGTTTTAACGACACCACGTAACTTTATATTATTCGTCCCAACAGGGAATTTTACATGTCTATCGTAACATACGCAAGTAATTTATAATTTACTAATACGAGGAATATCTGGCAAGTTTGATATATGAAATAGTTTACAACGTTATAGACAATGTAGAAAAATGTTTGTAAAAGAGTATATGCAATATAGTACGTACTTTTACAGTAAAAAAAACAAATACAATTTTTATTTATACGTTTTGCTATATTTCAATAAACTACGTATAAGTAGCTTATCTGTATTTTACGAAAATCTTCAACCATCTTTACTATGACTGGTAAGCAGGCCGCGTGTGATAGTTTCTGAGATGACATGTAAACTCTGCTAAATATTGAATTTTTTTAAGGTAGAGTCAATTCTTTCACATATTCATCACCATACACGATTTGCAAAAAATGTATTGCATAAGTAAATCTGAATTATATGCCTTTTTTCGTGGATATGAAAACAATAAAAAAAATATGACTTATCAATCACAAATATTTCACGGAATTTTCATCTGGTTAATGCATATTATAATCTGAATAACTTTTTATCTAAAAACATTGTAAAAATTACTGACAAATCCTTTTTTCGATATTACAAAGAAAATTGTAACACAAAATACACGTTTTATTTTTATAAGAACACTTGTTAAGAGAAGCATTTAACTCTATTTAGCATATAAGTTGAACTTGTTCGATTCACTTTTATATTACTTTTACATATTTACTTCAGTTTTTTCAGTATCTGATATTTAAATTAGCGTGTAATGCATTTTATTAAGGAGTCGATGGTTTCTTAAAAAAATAAGCATACATTATTTTATAAAGTAGTCGATGGTTTCTTAAACAAAGTAAGCAAACAGTATAGTTAATTGGGAATTCAATTGATAACAAATAAAGTTTTATTTGTCTTTACAAATTCGATTTATTAAAACAATTATTTTCTCGATTTACATAAACTCTGGCGTAATACACGCACACACACATATATATTTACTATTATTATTATTATTATTATTATTATTCTTATTATTGGTAGTAGTAGTAGCAGTAGTAGTAGTATTGTTGTTGTTGTTATTATTATTACTATAATAATAATAATATTTTCACCGAAAAACAAGGAACAGTGCCACTTTGATGTACGGGGGATAATTATCAGGAACATAAGTTGTAGGGATACCTCATTCACTCTAATAACGAACATTTCTGTAAAAGTCTGAGGAAGCTACAGACAGCCAAAAAACAGCCGGGTAGCTGAAACAATAATGTAACTTAACAGAAAGATACGGTAATAAAAATAAAACACGTATATGTGGGTGTAAAACAAACCATACTTGTGCTCTATGGGAATCAAAAGAGTAACCTAAAGTTAATAAATTGTAATACACGTTTCGTCCTATTTTCATGGGACGTCATCAGGATTTGTTTTAAAATATTCTTAGGAAACAGGCTGCAAATCACATGCGAGTGAGGAAGGACATTATATTAGTTTTCTTTCTACTCTGGAAAAAAATTATAAATGTGCATATAGGAAGAGTGTGTTATTCTCTGCATATATACACATTCAAACGTCACTTATATATGTGGATATTTATTAACTGTTCATTCTTTTGTTGTTTAATGCATTTTTATTTACATTAATGTGTTAGTTCGTTAATACCTTATTTATTTTTGTGAAAATCATATAAGGAAAAGTGGTTAAGGATATATCGATAGCCTACCAGGATCTGCATCAGTCTTTTACTCTTACGTAAGTTAGAAATAAGACTCAAATAACATAGAGGACACATAAAGAACGGAAACGCCTTAAACACGCTTTTCTCTTACTTTGTGGACAGGACCACTCGTATGCTTTGCACATGAAAGATCATCAAATTCGTTTCGGATAGAGCTTAACGAAGACGTGTAGAATCAACACTCATTTAAAATATCGCCACCATCTCACAAATAAAAGTGTTCTACAATGTACCATCTATTATAGGAAATGTAATAATAAATGAATACATTTATAAATATTTTCCAGAGTAGGAAGGAACTTATAGTTCATTGCTTCTTCTCTCGCATGTGGTCTGTAACTTGTTTTCTCTGCATTTTTTAAACCAAACCCTTATGATGCCCCCAGGAAATAAGGACGGAACGTGTAAATATCCCACTCCTATGTGATTACTTCAAGCTTTGGTTTCGTTTTATGAACAATCAGAACATATTAAATTTCTAAGTAGTGGACGCTCCATGGCGTTTCTGTTTGTTATAATTAAACATTTTACTTGGATGTTACTATTCGGTTCAGAATTAAATAGAATTCATTTCTGACATTTTAACAATGACGGAGCTAAATGTCAATATAAATTCTGTGCTTACTCCTTTCTTGAAAAAAAAAACAGAACTCTTCGTTTACCACATATATCACTGAGGCATTGTCTTCCAAACGGTTTAATGCGAACATAATACAGTTGATCTAGTTTACAACTAGTAAGCATTACGCGAGCATGAGTTTCCCAATACATTCATAGTAATGTTCATACTGCAGCTATTATTAGTGTAAACAAACACAGGTACAGATAGATTTTACCTCTTATGATTATATATTTGGGAGATTTCACTTTTTTCCATTACACAGATTGTAATATATATTATTGAAATAACGATTTTATTACCTTCACAAACCATTTATCAACTAATACATTAACAAAGTAATAGCTAACATGCATTTACGCATACAAATAAACAGGATTTCTACAATCACTAATAAACAACGCACATGAAGTCACGTAAAACTCATACCAGCCTGCCACTGTATTTTATGCTTCGTGTTCTTTGTTTTGTTCTTCGTCATGTTTTGGGGGGTTCGCATTCCCCTCCTTATTATTAATATTCGCATCCATATTCACCCATTTAGAAAAATAGATGATCCTTATTCATTTCTCAGATAATTAAGTTTCGAACATTACAAACAATCGACATCCCATGTCGGCAAAAAAAAAAATGGATTTGTGGTTGGCATTGCATTTGTTCGTTCTTTTTATGTGTCCTATATTGATACTCTTAGCAGTTAACATACGCGTACACCTGTAGAATATGGGTCGTTGTGAAATAAATCAATTATTATTTAGACACTTATCCTTATATGGAAGTCACGTGACAACGTAATAAACAATAGATACGGTTGACTTTAATAGAAAACTCCCCACATGTGAACGTCAGGGAGATGTTTCAATACATAAGTAAACGGAACTGCAATAAAATGACATTAACTACCTAAAAGAAACACCAACCTCTAATTTTCTGCGAATAAAATTTATAACTGTCATTCTATGACATTGCCTGCCACAGCATGACAGCGTTCTCCTGTCGATCACAGTGTCAGGCAGTTGAAGACAGGACGTGTTACTTTGGAAAATGCTCAGGATCGAATTTGTCTAAAAATTTACGATACTTGCAGAGGTAGGCAGTGTCCACCAAGTAATTTTTAAAAAAATCTCAAAACAGCACTAAAAACCAGTCGCCTTTATTGCTCGTCACTGACATACAGTGACAGCTATTGAAACAATTTCAGTCAATAGCAAACGTAAGTAATCGCCTAAACCATCGCTAATTGCCGGTAACTACTATGACTGACATTTGAACAGAGGCAATTTTATTTCGAGGCAGTCCAATAAAGGCTGACAGTTGGCATCATCAATAGTTACTGAAAACGACCTACACTTGAAGAGGCAGCCGGTACTCAGCAGTGAGGAGCACTGAAAGCTACAAAATACAATTAAACGTCATAGACACCCCCCGTTGCTATTATTTGCACGCAATTTTCATTTTGCCGCAGCTAAATTAAGACCGATAAATCTCATGGCCAACACTGACCGGGAGGAACCGACAGTAACACGTTGAAATGTAGCAATTACACACAGCTAAGCACTAGTACTCCCAAGTAACCACGTTAAGTAAAAGTCTAACCACCAGTTACAATCAGTGCCGAGAATAAAAGTAAGTGGAATTCAGATGATTTCATTTTGTCCACAGCGTCAATTGCTCGCAGTTGTCAAAGGCTTAGAGAGGCCGGCACAAGCAAACACCCACATAAAATTATGTACACATTTTTTAATTGTTTATCTATAGCCAATAATGTACGTTAGCCACATTCAATAATTCGTAAGATAATTAAAAGTTAATGTATTTTCGTGGAGGATTTCTTTGACAAATCAGTCTTGGCTTTGACCTGCTTGCATCTTTGCAATGTCGGTAAACAGGGTCTGCTAGTTATTAATATATCAAGGTTACTGTTTCCTGGTATTTGTAAAGAACTTTATGTCTTCAATTTGAATACGAAATTTTAGAAATATGCTAAATTTTTGAAACTCAACTATGGCGTTATAATATTATTTCATGAAGGCTTGGAAAGCAAGTGATTTTATATGAAAAGTACTATAATATGTAAAAAGCTTTTTTTCTAATAGTTTAGCGAACTTTCAAATATCTCCGTTTCCTTTAAGAAGCAGTTTATTTTTTCATCATGTACTTTATCTTTCAACGAGATAAACGCATAGCTTTCTCTGTGGAGGTATTTGGTAGACTTCCGACATTCAACGAAACAGTCTAAGACTTACAAGAAAAACATATACATATAAGGCAATGTGTGGCAATTAAGTATATATTTTGGTTTTAGAATGATAACTAACGATATATATATATATATATATACAGGGTGACCAAAAAACGTGATATCTCCATTATTTATTCACCGATTGCCCGAATGTTACAGTACATGACAGAATCAACGACCGTGAGTACACCAAGACACCAGTGGGCGCTGGGACAAAAAATACACTGTGTTAAATTTCGTTCAAATAAAACACTAAGAAAAGCGGCCTAATTAGAGTTGGTGCCCGGTTTTTTTTTTGGAGGGTTACCCTGTATATATGTGTGTGTGGGAAGGATTATAAAGGATGAGAAATAAAAGTTTCATAGAAATATACTAAATAATCCGGTCCGTGTAAACGATTATAAATATATGTTTTATGCGACTTACCATGCCGGGGCAGTTTTTTTTTTATTAATTTTGATATATTAACTGCAGTTTTTACCGGCAAAAACCAAATCAAAAGTGCGTTACCTTTGCAAATTATTGTAAGTTTATAAGTTCAAATTGATGAGCAGAAATGAAAAGTGCATCGTATCAACGGTGGCATCCGCAAGGTTTCGTACTGGTACTGACTTCTTTTCTTATTTTCATCATAAATATCCCAAATAATATTCTTAAACCATTTGTTTATATTACTATGTATCGCAATATCCAAAGGAATGGAAATTACCAACATCTCTCTGATGCTCTCTATTCTGATATTGAGTACGCTAAGCAAGGAGTAGAAAAGCGTCAAGTTAATCTTAATGCAACTAAATTCAAGCTCCGCTCTTTCCATAATCCACACTCTTGCTCAAATCTGAGCCCAAATTGAAAATAATGGCTCTCGTATTAGTGCAGAGCCATGTTTTGACAAGCTTCAGGGTCTGATCTTGGTCTAAAATTACGCAAGTATATCAAACAAGGAGCTACTTGGAAAACAGTTCAAATGCGGGTTCATTCCCTCTTAGATAATGGCTATTTTGCGTCCATATAACCTTTTCCCAACAACTTTATCGCTATTTTTATGTCAATTGTTAGTTTGAGTTTTAATCTATGGTCTCTTTTGCATACTTTTAATAAAAACACTTGCCTTGTTATCACCGCTATTAAGAATTTCCATATTTTCTATATGTGCCTAAAAATAAGCGTAGATCCCTCTCATGAACAAAATACTTGCCTATAACTATGCGCAGATGCCACGCTGTTTCTCAAACCAACATTTCGGGTAACTACAATAGGGTTTCTTCAAGTCCAATGTGAAAAGGTTCTTACTGGACTGCCCCTGCAATAATCACATTATACGAAATTCCTACGACTAACGATTACTATGCTGTTCTCCCAATGACTCCGAGGCTTTGATAAGAGGTTACTCGCTTGTTAAAAATGTTTGACTACATTTCATTAGCTTCAAATTATTTCTCCTAACGCGCTGGAGTAATCCAAAAATTGTACCTTTCAAACAAGCCAGGTTTGTACAAAATAAGGGAACACCTTAATGTAAAATAAAAATGTCACGTTTAGCGCAAATCTTTCGGACAGTAAGAGGTGAGCCCGGCAACCAGAATTTAGACAAATTATAATTCTATCGATTGCAAAAGGTAATGTAAATAAGAATCGTCCTCATATCGAGGGCAACCTGTATTCGTATAAAAAAAACCCTAATATATCAATGGTAAAATAAAATGCAATGTTTTACAAGAAACCAAGTAGGTTCAATCAGTTTGAGTGAGCAAAATTAAAAACATGCTTGATTCGTAACCAATTAAAACATCTAATGTAATAACGGTGCGTACTTTCAATTAGAGTTTCGTCTCATGGACATTACTTAGATTTTCAGAAACAGTTATATCTGCAAATTATATCTGAAGTGTTTTATAGACTTAAGATTTAGAAAAATGAACAGGCGTCTATCTCGTACTTATATTTATCACTAAAAGCAAATATCCCTTGTTGTTACTGACAAAATAGTATATGGTAATACTTTAATGTATCAGTGTGTCATCATTAGTTTCAGCAGAGCAAATATTTCACATATGATCTTCATTTTTTTACAAAACAGAATTATTCGATATGTAACAGTTACTTTTTTAATGGGTTTCTTCTTTTTTATAAAAATACTAAACTTAACCAACCTGAATGATCTTAGTATTGAGTTGGTATGGTGCTTTTGATTAAATGTATAAACATTTTATTAAGAACGAAGTAAAATAAGCCTTGTCTTAAAAAAAGAGAAAATATTAATTAATTCCTGACGAGGCTAACCGTTTAAATGAAGACATTTTTTAAATCTTAATATTTAGGACTGTGCCGATGGTAGCATTTGTACGTGTAATTCTGAAAATGTAATATATCAATATTCATCTAGAAAGGCAGCCAATTTCGGCTAAGTCCATTAAAATTGGATTATTGAAAATTTTTAAAATAAAATCCCTCTGCTGAGATTGTAAGGCAGAGATAGAATGGCAGTCATAATTTAATGATATTAAAATATTTGCCGTAAACTACGAGCGTTACACATGACTCGGTATTACTATTTTTAATACCTTCTTTCAGAGACGAAAACTTGTATCACATCTTATACAAAACTCTAATTTTCTCTCACCAGTCCCCGAAATTATAGGCTTTAGATATACAAGCAGACCGCCCGGAATTGTCAGGTCGTAAACTACGCTTTAATATGAAATTTTGATAAATGCAGATGCTGTATGTATTATGATATTGTATTGGACTCAAGATATAGTAATGATGTAAAAGGGAGAAAAAGTATTTTTCCGCCTTTGTTATATAGTTATTATTATTAGACGAATTTACTACTTGTGCGTATGTTACGTGAATTCTTATTAGAGTGTTTGTCTTGAGAAGGAGTCTTAGTGAGGCTTGTTGGAAGAGATGCTTAGAAAGGATTTCTTAGAGTCTTATTACAGTGAGGGATGTTGTAAGACTCAGAGAGATAGATATTTGTTGTATCTTATTGTATAGCTTGTTGTAAGAGACTTGATAGATATTAAAATGTTCATTCCTTAATTGAAGAAATCTTGGAGTGAAGAGATAGTGTTCAGACACTTCAGGCATTATGCTGTTGAGACGTGTATGTAAATACATATAACACAAATATATTATACAATTGGACTTTACCTTTGTATAAGAAACATAAGACACAAGACGAGCTTTACAAAAAACACTTGATGGTTTATTCTTCACGACCGGACGTTCCATCACCAAAAATTCAAAGTCTCACATTTTTCTTGAAGTGGCGTCTCGCTCCCAGACGACTGACTGGACGACTGACTCCCTCTGAGTTTTCTCACTGACTGACTAACTCTAACTAAAGTTTTTCTCTATTCTAGAACTTTCAATTTTCCGTGACGTCATACACATGTTAAAACATGTGCATTCTTTCACGTTTCCTGGACATACGTGTCCAAACTTTTCCTATTTCTACAAAAGGAATGTTAACCTATATTCAATATGTTAAAACATTATCTTATAAGCTGCATTCTTTCAATTTAAAATTTCATAAGAAACTTGACAGCTCACATTATTTTCTTGAAATATTTATCTATTTCTAAACAAATGTTTTGTTTTACATTTTTTAAATTCTCACACGTAATCTATTTCTAAACTAGATTACGAGGTTCGAATTTCGCCTATGCTCTTTCATTTTCATTTTAAACTAAATTCTCCATTTTTATACTTACATGAAAAGGGGACGGCCCTCATCATGTAACACCTTTAAATACATGTTTACTGGAAAGCTAAACATTAAAACATGCCCCAATAGCTATTACATTATGCATACATAATTGTAATGCTGTTGTTTTATCTTCCACTGGCAAGTTCCGTTTTTTTTTTAAATTCTCCCGCTTTTGCACAGATTTTCTTCGACAAAACACAAATATAATGTTCCGCATGAATTTGAATACCGTATGTATGAATTGTCATATATGTAGACCAAACACTTACAGAGGGGTTTGGTAGGCAAAATTTTTAAAACAAATGTATATCCGTATACATATATATATATATATATATATATATATATATATATATATATATATATATATAAAGCTGAATGTCTTTGTGTGTGTGTCTGGTCACGAATAAGCTCCTATATGGTTGACTATTTAAAAAAAAATGATTACATATAATGATAGAAGATGTATCGAGACACAGGAATGGGTATACTTGATTTGGTAGAACGGTGGTTCATTAAAATTGTGGGTCCGAGTTCGCGCCTGGTCCACAAAGTATGAAAATATTTTTTTTTTAAATTAAATTAAAAAAAAAGTTTGCAAATGTTTTTGATATAGATGTACATAAGAATAATTTGTTTTAACTTAAATAAGGATGCTATAATAAAATTGTGGGGTCTGCGTTCGCGCCAGACTTCCATAGAATAAAAATAGGGACAAAATTTAATAAAGACTTTTCATATCTATCTGCGTAAGTATAATTTGATAATTATGTTTCAGTTTGAGGAAATATGGTATAATAAAATTATGGGGTGTTCGTTCGCACCTGGCCACCATAGAATGGAAATAGGAGTGGAAATAGGATGAAGTACTGCTAAAAACAGCCTATCCTTCCTTGACAGAGTACAAAATAGACTTCGTGGTTTGGAGGAAGATGCCGTTTTCTCTTCCTTGCAGCCTCTCTCCCATAGAAGAGACGTATCAAGCCGGTCTTTGTTTTATCGTTATTTCCATGGCAAGTGCTCGTCTGAGCTCCAAACTCTAGTTCCCCCTCGCCAATCTTTCACGAGAAACGCCCATCTGGCTGAAACTACTTTCAATAATTTTCCCCACTCTTTAGCTGTGCCTAAATCAAAACGTAGATTCCATGAGCAGAGCTCCTTTATCAGAATTACACGATTGTGGAACTCTCTTCCGTTCGCCTGTTTACCACCTGCCTACAACTTGGATGTCTTCAAATCCAACATAAAAATAATTCCTGACAAACCGCTCCCCTTAAGTTAGACACTTTATCAAATCTCCAATATTAATGATTACTAAAATACTATCTCATTGATTACTGTACACGCAATAACATTAATCCCTGAGTGTCCTTCGGCACTTGATAAGTGGTGACCCCCATGTAAAAAATATGTCACAATGTTTAACAAGGTTTTTTTTTTAATATAGATCCACAGAATAGTGCGATAAGTGTTTCAGTGTGAACAGGTATGATATAATAAATTATGGGGTTTATCTATTTTTTTCTTTTATCATATTTTGCTTTGGTTTTGATACCCCCAAATTCGAAGCTATCTCTTTGACCCCCTTCCTTTTCATAACCTATCATACTTTCATAAATCAGAGTCCATTTTGTGTAGGCTGTTTTTGAACCCAGTCAACGACGGGTACTTTTGCTAGTATATATATATATATATATATATATATATATATATATAGGTCTGTGTTTACTATAAGCTTTTTACGCAAATATAAGCCATGTAGAATATCGTATAATTATCTGTAATAGTTAAGATCAATTGTCAGCATTCATAAGAAAGAGACGCTGCAAATAGAAAGCATTCTCAGCCGATCAGCCATCTAGCAGTTGTATTCTCGCAAGCGCTTCTCAGACGTATGCTAAGGATACTAGAAAGTCAGCAACCGCGAGAAAAACAGGTTTCAGAGCAGATTACTCCACCATCGACCATGTCCAGGCTGCAAGTCAATTGCTTTCGACTGCTTCATTGTCCGTTTGGTCAACTGTTCACTGCCCTTGAAAACCAAGGAGCTGACTCTACATACATACTCTTACTGAAAAAACTGGACAATGGGCTACTTTTACTTTAAAGCTCCATCGTGACAGCAGCAATATCAAGCTATTGAGGGTAATAAGACAATGTGATATCTCGACAAAACTCTTGAAACCCTTTCTCCAGGATGCGATATTAAGTTGGATTGAGGGGGGGGGAGTGTAGGGGAGGAAATATTGATGGCGAACACCTGCCCCATCTCATCTTCGCAGATGATATAGTACTGATGGCACACCCACCTCAGGGACTAAATGCTATTCTAAACGATAACCCCTCTAAGAGCAAACCGGTTGGCCTTAACATGAACCTTGAGAAGAGCAAAGTGTGATATAAAACCAGCACGCTGGCATGTCGCCATTAATTGTTGACGTAAATACCGTTGGTGAATTTTTGAAGTCATATCAACTTAGGAAAGAAAAAGGCGAGGAGCACAAAAGAAGGTGAATAGGATAATATTAGAGATCACTCTACAAAACAGAAGTACAAACATCTGGATGTGCCAACAAACAAGAGCTATTGATATCAATACAGCCATCAAAACATCCGAACATAAAGACGCAAGGCACATATCCAGACGACATGACAGCACATACTCAATCAGGACAACGGAATGGACACCTAGTTAACATAAGAGGTCAAAGGAAAGATCAAGTACGAGATAGAGGGACGATCTTATACATCACATGAGTCCCACATAGCAGGTGATTGCTTGGGACAAAGCTTGATTGCTAAAGTCCATGAAGAGGTTCCTCATTGGGTGATAAAAGTCTTAGTGATTGATTGATTGAGCTTACTAAAGATGATAATACCATAAGAAAACCGAGAAAACTAAAAGGGAATTAATTGAAATGAATGTTTAAATGTATATGTAAATTAGACCAATATTTTGCAGATGAATACCATTTAACGATTCCTTTATAACAAAGTTGTATTTTATTTTAAATAAATAGACAAAATGGTTTCTAATTAAAATATCAATACCCACAAAAAAAATTATAAACGTATAAATGAAAAGGTTTTCTGTTTTCTGACTGCCCTCTTTAAGGGTAACTAGATTGTAACTGCATTGAAATTTGACTTAGAGTTCGTATCGGGTCACTTAAATCGAAATGTGTCTAGCTATAATCGATAATAGCCGGAGGCCTATGCGTACAGCTTAAACCTCAATCGTTGCGTGGATTCTCAGAAGCGTAACTATTTTATTTTCGAACATATAAAAAAAGTTTAAGATTCGAATGTGCTTCTAATTTCATAAAACCATTCCTAATATATTGCGAGTAAATAAAAAAATAATATGCTTCTTTTTAATAGAATCCAATTCATATAGCATTAAGCTATTTGGAGATTCATTGCAAAACAAGATTAATAATATTTTATAAACTTTACAATTAAACAATAAAATGACGAAGTAATAAAATTCACATTTCGTTTAAATAAATATGGCAATTGGAAGCAGGAAGATTTCCCAACAATACACCTAGTAAATCAGAGTCTGAAGCAGGGTAAACGTGCTAAACATTTGTAGCGAAAATATCTTGCAAGTTTTAAAAATGCGTTTATCGTACATTGTGTTTAAATGCCTATTCCTATAATCATAAAATTTATTTGTTATACAATTACTAAGCTAATAGAAAACATTCCCTATATTCTAAATGATTTATTGCAAACACAGTTTGTGTTTAGGCGCGTAAATATTTATGCGGATTTTGCAATCACAAAATTGCATGGTTTCTTACTTACAGTCAAATTGTGTTCTCAAATAAGCTGATACTGTTTATCTTCTCATTTAGAAAATTTTCCCCTTGGGACTATCTTCAATCGAAGTAGAGGCGCACATGTTCAGTAAATATCGTTCGCATAATTCTCACATAGTTCCTACATTACATCTTGGCGATAGAATATTATAATTCTTGTTTTTTTTATTAGATAAACGTCGTATTTGTAGATAAATGATTACCTAAAGCATTTCTTGAACTAACAGTTTGCGATTGCGAATAAAGTAAAGTATTCCACAAACACACATTAACATAACGTGATATCATTTATATATCTATATAAAAGTGGCAATGAGTGTATAAGAACAATTTAAACAGATATACTCCACGGATTTGTATCTACAGATTGACATCTGCTAAATAATAGAGTATTAAGATATGTGTAAAATTTTACAATCGGCTTTCTTCCGAAACAAAGGGCTGCGAAACGATGAAAATAGAAATGGTGATACGTGTTTTTTATATGTGGGTTTACTGTTTCAAGGAAGCGCATCCGTGAATCGTTCACATGACATATTTATGTATGTACGTATGTTTAGAGTAAATATAACGAAACACACTATTGAAGGAACGTGGCAATTCGAACTAATGGTTATCGTACTTGACTAACTTTTTTTGGTTTAAGCTCGAGTATATTTTCACTTACAAAACCTGAATCATTTTTTCCTTCGTATTTAAAAAAAAATTAACGTAACGTTTAATACATATGTCTCTTACTATTAAATAACAGTTCTGCATTAATTAAAACAATATTTTGGCGTATTTTACAACCAGCCAGAAAAATATAAATGCCAAGTAAATTAAATCTATCTTTCAATATTCACATATACACACACATACACACACATATATATATATATGTGTGTGCGTGCATTCATAAATATATATATATATATATATATATATATATATATATATATATATATAGAATAAACCGTTATTTTCAGAACGTGTTTATTTAATGTTTTCCTATATAATTATACTATTATCATTATAGAATAGCGTATGTGTTATTATTTTGTGTGTGCCACTTAAATCTGTGTGACTATCGTTGAATTTTTATGGATTCGATTTCTTGTGATAAATTATTTAACAGGATTTCTCTATAAGTGTTGGTTTCGCTTTAGATTATGGCTGATGGCACTCCAGTAATCTATTTAAATTTCATAATTTTTTATCAAGAAGTTTTCCAAAGATTTTTCTTCGGTTAAAAGTATAGCTAAAGAAACTCAAGTATCTTTATATATATATATATATATATATATATATATATATATATATATATATATATATATATTTATATGCAAGAGTTTTGGTTTCGGTTTCGATTCAAGCTGATGCACTCACGTCATATGGATACCTCCTTTCTTTTCTGAAATCGCAACTTTATAATATATAAAAGTCGTTAAAACATTAACTCTATGATAATATATATGAAATCTGCAAAATTAAAATATGATATTAATACATATTTTAGGACCGACCTACGCAGTGCGTCCCTGCTAGCTTGGATAAATATCTTTTAATAAAAGAGCTACAATAATATCAGAGCGCCTTAATTAACGCTGAACATCTATAGAATGCCAACATCAATAGAGTATATATGAAAGAGTCTGCTGTGGAATTTCCACAGGTCTAACTAGTACTACATTAATATACTAAGATTGAACAAATAGAACGTTTTGAATCTTCTATGACAAGTTAATTAAATATAAACTCTGGTAGAACACTAGAATAAATATTATTGTAACGTGAATTCTGACAATTCTTGACAGCGAATCAGATGTATAGGTTATCTCTCTATATATAAAAGCGAATATGTGTGTAGGTTTGTGTGTGTGTGTGCGTTTTTGTGTATGCCCGCAAAAGGCTTTTTTTCCGTGAAGCGATCGGTCGGCTCGCTCCTGCTTAAAACTTTTTATATTATGTTTAAATCGTAATATATACGAGTTAACAAAGGGGGTCGCCTGTCTATTTAATTTGCCCGTTTTGAAAAGCTAAATATTCCACATTTGTGGATCGCCTCGTGTGGATTCGGATTTTTCGTATAAAATCGAAACTAATTCGATCGCCGGAAACGTCTAAAAGCAATCAGCTGTGATCAATGCGGAGTTTCTCCTTATATCAGACAATTGCTAATAAATTTGGGTAATCCTCTTTTTATGGGGAGCTGGTTTCCCCTTAACATTTTGGTGAACCAAAAATATAAACCAAAATAACTGCCCACCAGTGAAAGTTAAAATTATCTCATTAAGTCATTGGTTGCGGGAACCTGCCAATTCTTAACGCTTTAATCAATTCAAACATGTTTCCGCAACTATTTCTTGCTAGGCGTTAACGTTGCACGTTTTTTTTTTCATGCTTTATTTTCAAACTTCGCCTTAAAGTTTTCGGTTCGACCGTTCCTACTTACCTGCCAAAACTTATTTTTACCCTTCCCCTCGACACAACCCCCCGGGAAACGATTTTTATCCTTTTGTTTTAATTTACCCAAAAATATACACACGCCTCTAAACAACCGGGCAACGCCAGGTACCCCCTCTACTCCTATTGAAAGGGAAATCTCGAAAATATTTATAATACATTACCAGCATATGAACGCAGATACATACATATATGTCGATATATAAGTAGTATGTATGTATGTATATATATATATATATATATTTATGTGTATATATAAGTATATCTATGCATATAAGAATAAATTTATACATATATATTTTCATATGTATATATGCATGCATACATGTATATACATATATGTATGTGTATGTATATACATATATATATATATATATAAATATATTTATATGTATGTGTCTGTGTATTTGTATATATATACATATATATATATATATATATATATATATATATATATATATATATATATCAGTTCAATAGGATTTCTAAATGCGAGCCATACTTGGGATCTACTTTCTATGAATAATTTGTTAGCAGTTTAGTGGTTGGTCGTAACTTTAGCACAATTAATGCAAGAGTATGCCTTTTCATATATACATACATATATATATATATATATATATACACATTTGTGTGTGTTTGTGTGTGTGTTTGTTTGTCTGTGGGTGCGTCTGAAGATAGAATTATTCTACCACGCTTGAAGTTAATATGGGATACAAAGTGTTTACGAATTTTGGTTGCTCATCTGCTAACGTAACCAACGCCTTTGGCAAATACTTCCTATGCTGCAGGGCAATGCTACGCCGAATATAGGGGAATTAGAGACGCTACATATTAAATCTCTCGATTTTGTATGCAGAATAATGCAGTGGTCTTTATGCCTGAAGATACTCTCATGAGGTAGTATATGACAATAGATTTATTCAACGCATTTTTGCTGTCTTATTTTTTATTTCGACTAGCTCAGCGTAAAATAATTTACGCGCTATATTATGTAACCATTAAGAAAATAAAACTTCTCCAGGAATACAATAGCCGTCCAAATAACGGGTAATGGGATTAACTGAATCGTATCGACAACGATGTTGATATGACGTAATACGTAAGAGTTATTAGATGAAGGTTGATCAATTTTACTGAGAGTCATCGAGGGCTATTAGTTGAATAACAGTGTCAGAGCATCCTCTTATTGTTAGTCTCATCGCAAATCTTAAATGTAAGACACAGGGTTGCATTTGTATTTTTCAGTGATTTAAACATATTTACTATTATTTTACGCTAACACCATTCGCTATATAAAATACGATTCTTATCCGGAGGCAATGTTGTGTGAGCACTTTAAATCAATTCGTATAGAAGGAGAAAATAAAAAAAAAAAACGTTTATATAAAACGACATAAATTATTCTAACGTTTGACATCAGTTAACATTCCCGTATCTGTTAGGTGTAAATTTTGTGCCGTTTTTTTAGGGGAGGGGTGATTATTGGTTTTATTTTTATGTAACTGTGGGTAGTTTGTGAATTACCCACTCGTATCTATCTATATATCTATGAACGTGTCTGTCTCTCTGTCTGTCTGTGTCTCTGTGTACATTTTCCAACGCAATAACTCTGCCAATTCTAAGTCTATAGACTCGAAATTTGATGTACAGGGTACTGAGATTTGGGAAAATCTTTGGTAGTGGTTTTCGGTCAGAAATTTGTCTGTTAAGGGATCAAACTTTAACGATTTTACTTTTGAGAACTTTACAAAACTCCTCCGACAATTTGGGGTCTAAACACTCGAAATGTTAGATATAGGTTCTTTGGACATGGATCTAATTTAATAACTTTATTTGAGCCCAAAAATTAAAGTTTAATGGGTATAATAGGGGTCAAAATTAAAAAGAAAATTGACCGTTTTTTTTTTTGCTCAGCAGACACATCCATACACCCGGGTAAGGCCTGGCACCCATGCTAGTATATCTATAAAAGTGAACGTGTCTTTGTTTGTGTCTGTGTGCATTTCATTACGCAATAACTCTGTCAATTTTTAGTGTACAGACTCGAAATTTGATATACAGGGTACTGAGATTTGGGAAACTCTATGTGATCCGATTTTGGTCAGAAATTTGGGGTCAAAGTTCAACGATTTGACCTTTGAGAACTCTGCCAAACTCCTCCGACAATTTTGGGTTTAAATACTTAAAGTTTTAAATAAAGGCTCCTTTAACATGGATCTAACTTAATAACTTGATTTGAGCACAAAATAATAAAATTTAAGGGCTAATAATAAGGGTCAAAGTTAAAAAAAATGACCCATTTTTTTTGCTCAGCATACACCTCCAAACACGCGGTCAACGCCGGCCACCCATGCTAGTTTAGATAAAACTTGTTAAACTGACTTCTTTAAAACTACATAAAGTTTAATATAGAAAATCATTTTACATTTAATTATCTAAGATAATTCTCTACATTAAAAATTTTTAAATATTACATTACTTTTTGTAAGCAATGAGCGTATTGTTTTCCTGCGTAATTGTTTAAAAAAGAGAATCCCGTAGTTGCAGATTCGAATAAAAGAACAGATCATGAATATGTTTTGTTTTTCCATAGTCAAACAATAGGTATCTGCAGGAAAACATCACGCAGCACTAGTTACATTGGTAATTTTAATTTAAATGAATTACAAACATTATCGTAAGTAAATGTTAATTATTTTAGCACAGTTCATAGAATCAAACTTCAGGAAGTAAATGATTGTTTTATAGCGCATTGCAGAAACCTAAAACGTGAAGATTAAAATTAAAATCTATACATCTATCAAAGTGAACGTGTCTGTGTGTGTCTGTGTACATTTCCCCACACAATAACTCTGTCAGTTTTCAGTCTACAGACTCGAAATTTGTAATACAATGTATTGAGATTTGGGAACATCTTTGTAATTCGTTTTCAACCAGAAAATTGGATGTTAATGTGTCAAAGATCTACGATTTGACATATGAAAACTCTATCAAACTCCTCTGCCAATTTTGGGCATAAACACTTGAAATTTCACATATTGTAGATAACCTTTGACATGGATCTAACTTAATAACTTCAACAACAATAAATGTTAAGGGGTAATAATAGTGCTCAAAGTTTAAAAAAAATTGACCTCTGTGGTCTCTATAAAATTACTCAGCCAATTTCTGGTCTAAACATTCGAAATTTTATATAAAGGCTATTCAGAGATAGGGCAAGCTTTTTAATCGGTGTGGGTCGAAAATTTGACCTACCAATATATAAATGTATGTATGTATGTTTGCACGTCTGCCGAAAAATTTTGACAGAGGCGACAGATTTGCACAAGATCAGTATCGTTTTGAAGTTCTCCCTTCCGACGACAACTACTGAAAAAATTGGCTAAAAACATTAATTCCTTAACTTTTAACTGTCCACTTTTCTACAGGGAGGGGTCGCTTTTTTCGCCGATATTTTCAAAAGTCATCCTCTCCTTTCGATTGTCAAGTCCTAATGTAAACCTGCGTCGCTTCCGGTCTAGCGATCGTCGTAACAGCAAATACATCACATTCTTTTCTCGTTATTTTCCTCCTTCGCGGTACTGGCTCGAGCCTTCCTTCCTACCACCTTTTTTTTTTCTTTTTGCTTAATACACACCTCCAAAACCCGGGCAACGCTGGGCACCTATGCTAGTATATAATATTGGAGAGGAAGTGTTTTCAGTGATCTTAGTACCTTTATATTAGAGATGCTGAATTTTACTGTTAAACATGTTTATCGGTTTCATGTACCAGGATGCTTACAAGTGCAATTAGTTAATCAGGATAATTTACTTAAGTTATTAATAGAAATATAGGTCTCACAAGCCCAAATAAAACAACGATGCATGGGCCAGCGGAAGCTTTGTTGAGAGATAAGATACCCTCTAGTGCGATTAATTTCCTAACAAGGAAACGGCCAACCTACTTGGAAGAAGTCTTAGCAACGGACTAAATGAAATAGTTTTTAATTTGTGTTAACGGTAATATTAAGCGCACGTGATCCGAGGAAATATGTTATTAGTCATTCCTATCTGTGGTTAGAAGATCAATTATAATTTTAAAATGAAGTAACTCAGTTTAAGGAGCAGTAATGATCTACAACTGTTCACAGTCCTATTTCATTTTAGTCTAATAGTCATTTTACAAATTTGACTATCGCCGTCATATATGCGCGTTTATTAAACTATGTATAAACCGATTGCTTCCGAATGACGCTTTAGTCTCACACTAGGAACTATTATTTAACAGGTGTATTACTGTTTTTAATAGTTTGTGAGGGTATAGTACATAGTATTACGCTGATATATTAACCTTAGCCTTCTTCACCTGCCTTGTTGCGGTTTCCATTGCGGCGATACAGATTAGCAGTCAATAAGTCCTTCCATTCCTTCACTGTTCTCCGCACGTTTGACCGCCTTGCGCAGCTTCAATCCTGTCCATTCTGTGATTTTCCCCCATCTCTTTTATCCTCTCTTTTTCTTCCTCCTCTGACTGTTCCTTGGAGCACTGTCTTAGCAAGCCTCTCCCCTCTTGTTACGTGGTTGAAGCTTTTTAGTTTGCGCGTCCGGATTGTTGTGCGAAGATCCTCATAAGCTCCAAGGGTTTGCCTTATTCTGTTTGTGATTTCTCCATTAGTTATGTAATCTTTGTAAGAGGTGCCAAGCAGTCTTTTGAAACATCTCATTTCTGAAGGCCGAAATCCTCTCCTCTAATTCTGCTATAAGATCCAACCTTTCAAACTCATATAGGAAAAATGGATGAAAAGTGGGCTTGATTGTTGGTCCTTTTTTTTACACGGTGATCACCACTTACCAAGGCCCGGAAGTCACTCAGGGATAATGATTATTGCAATTACAGTACGTTAGTGTGGAGATTTGATAAATTGCTTACTTAAGGGGACGGTTCATTAGGAATTTGTTTACGTTGGACTTGAACACATCCAAGTTGTAGTCAGGTGGGAAGCAGGCAGACGGAACAGAGTTCCACAGGCGTGCAGTTCTAAGAAAGAAGCTTTTTTCATGGAATCCACGTTTTGATTTAGGCACAGATAAAGAGTGGGGGACATTTTTCACAGTGGATTCAGCGAGACGGGTGGTTTTTGTGAAAGATTGGCGAGGGGGGCCAGAGATTGGAGTTCAGACGAGCACCTGCCAGAGAAATAACGATAAAACAAGGATATGCTTGCAACGTCTCTTCTGTGGGAGAGAGGTTGCAGGGTAGAGAAAAGGGCATCTCCCACTAAGCCACGAAGTCGGTTGTGTACTCTGTCCAGGCAGGATAGGCTGTTTTTAGCAGCTCCTGCCCAGATATGGCAGCAGTATTCTATTCTTGGATGTACTTGGCTTTTATATAGATAGAGAATTGCATCAGTAGTGAGATATCTTCTGGAGCGGTAGAAGGATCCCACCATCTTTCCCGCGACCTTGGCAACAGACTTGATGTACGTGTTCCAGTTAAGATCAGGAGTAAAGGACAAACCCAGAAGCTTGTCAAAACACGGGGCCTCTCCCAGACGAGAGCATTCCATCCCAATTGATGCCAGATGGGGATCAGAGTGTTGATGATGTAAGGATAGGAGTTTGGTTTTAGATGCACTAAAGGAAACCAGCCACATCTTCCCAAACTGAACCACGCGCTCATGATCAGAGGAGAGAGAATCAGAGAGAACATTTTTATTTACAGCCTTTGATGTGTCGTGCCATCAGCATAGATGTTAACGAATGATTTAAGTATGTGTTTTGGGAGGTCGTTCCTTACACATATGTTCATGTAATCAGTGTTACAGCTGTCATTGCAATTCTGGCTTATATTTAAGGTGTGGGCCCTTCATTTAAAACTATTTTTTTTTACAAAGAAATCACAACTTATGAAGGCCAAGACACCACTGGAGTATAAGAGTTAAAGAGTGTACAGTGGCCAAAAGGATACTATCATAATAATTTTTAGAAGTGTGAATTTGTTAAATTGGATTACTTAAGGGGAACGGTTCATCAAAAAGTTCTATACGTTGACTTGAAAACTGCCATATTGTACTCAGCTGGAAAGCAGGTAAAAGGAAGAGAGTTACGCAGGTATATAGGTCTAAGAAAGAAGCTTTGTTCATCGAATCTACATTAGATAAAAAGTGGATGAAATTATTGATAATTTTTACAGCCAAACGAGTTTTTCTCGTGAAAGTTTGGCGAGGTAGGACCATAAATTGGAGCTCAAGCGAGCGCTTGACATGAAAATAACGATAAAACAGATAGAGGTTCGCAATGTCTCTTCTGTGAGAAAGAGGTTTCAGAGCAGCGAAAAGGGCATCCCACTAGGCTACGAAATGTATCCTGAACTCTATCAAAGCAGGATAAGTCTTCCTATCAGCTCCTGTCCAGATGTGACAGCAGTACTCCATCCTTGTATGTACCTGGCTCTTATACAGGTAGATAATTTCATCAGCAGGTAGATATCTACTGGATCAAGAGAAAAATACATTATTTTTCCAGCGAGCTCGGCAGCGGATTTAATGTACGTATTCCATTTAAGATCAGGAGTAAAGGTCTAACCCAGAAGCTAGTTAAAACATAGGGCAAACCAAGACGAGAGCCATTCATTTCAATTGATGCCAGATTAGGATTGATGTCATTTTGGCTTCCATTGTCTCTATTTGTTACCAGCTTTTTTCAGTTTGCACTGATTGCATACCGAAAGCCGTGGAAGATCTGTCAAGTTTTCGTTACCATTTTTTTCCTGAGATTTGGGTCTTTCTATATCATCAGCAAAAAGCAGTGTTTAATTAGTCTGTCATCGATGCTGACTGTTCCTTGGTGATCTACAAGTGCATCTGTCATAATTATATCTAGAAACACAACGAAATGTGTCGGCAAGGGCAAACATTTTTGCCTCATTCTACTGTTGGTATATGCATTCAAAATGTAAGTTATTATTTTTTTTTCATAGGCATCACCTCAAGGCCGAGAGGTCACTCGAGGATAAGGGTTAAAGAGTGTACAATAGAAATTGGGCAATATAGTAGTCGTTACTAATGGAGATTCGGTAAATTTGTTAACTTATATGGAACGGCTCATCAAAAACTTGTTTACGTTAGACTTGAAGACAACCATATTGTAGTCAGCTGAAAAGAAGAAAAACGGAAGACAATCTCATAGGCGTGCAGTTCTTAGAAAGAAGCTTTGCTCATGGAATATATGCTTAGGTTTAGGCACAGATAAAGAGTGGGGGAAACTAGTGATAGTGTTTTCTGCTAGACGGGTGTTTCTTGTGAAAGTTTGACGAGGGGTGGCCATAGATTGTAGCTCAGGCGAGCATCTGCCAGGAAAATAACGATAAAGTAGAGACAAACTCGGAACATTTCTGCTGTGAGAAAGAGGTTGCAGCGAAGAGAAAAGGACATCCCCCACAAGGCTACAAAATCTATTTTGAACTCTATCAAGGCAGGATATGTCCTTTCTAGCAGCTTCTGACTAGATGTGGAAACAGTACTCCATCTTTGGACGTACCTGGTTCTTATATAGATAGAGAATTGCATCAGCAGTGGGATATCTACTGGAGCGATAGAAGGGTCCCACCATTTTCCAGCGGCCTTGGCAACGGATTTAATGTATGTGTTCCATTTAAGATCAGGAGTCAAGGTCAAGCACGGACGCTTGTCAAAACATGATGCCTCCCCAAGACGAGAGCCATTCATTTCAATTGATGCCAGATGGGGATCAAAGCGTTGATTATGTAAAGATAGAAGCTTGGTTTTAGATGCATTAAAAGTAACAAGGCACCTCTTTCCCCAGTGTACCACTTGCTCAAGATCAGAGGAGTGAGAATCAGATAGAACTTGGTCGTTTACGGTCTTAGATACGCTACCATACATAGTAGTGTCATCAGCATAGATGTCTACGAATGATGTAAGGATGTGATTTTGAAGATCATTAAGATAGATCAGGAAGAGAGTTGGGCCCATGGTTGACCCCTGAGGGACTCCAGCATTAATACTAATAATACTAATAATATTATAATATTAATACCTAATAATATTAAATAATTCCCACTATTATAAGTTAAAACGGAACCATTCTGCCTTTATAATTAAAGTCTACATTAATAAAACGTGCTGGATAAAACTACAAAATCATGAAATATTAGGGGTTCTCTAACTAAACGAACACCATAGTTTGTCTGTGTGTGTTTTTTAAATAAATATGTGTATAGTCGATTAGCAATAACTATTCAACGAGTAATTGATGTTTTGAACACAAGGCAAACAAAGAAACTCAAAACCTTATAAAAGACATTTATTTTTCAAATGTCGTAATTTGACAGGAAATTCGCTACACTGATTTGATATGTCTTTAATCTAATGGATATTTCACGTTTTCCTTTTGAACATGCTCATGTGTTAAAAACCTTTCAAACCGTCTTTGAAGATTTTAACATTAGTTTTCTTTCTGCAGGAAAAATAATATATAAAATATAAAATACAACTAAGTTCACTAAACGAATTTGAAAGTAAAACAAATTGATGTGAGCATTGCGTAAGTGTAATGTAATTATTTCTTTTTAAAAAAAGTACACGCTAAGAAGTAATGCCGAAAATATCCTTTGATGTGGAACCTCTTCTGTTTAATGTGAATGAGTGTAAAATACTTGCCAAATAAAATAATCTTTGGTTTGTCTCAAATGTCTTTTCTGGGTTATCGATGATAAATTAGATGAACTTGCAGAATAAAATTATCATTATGTTCTCGAAGGAAATTAGTTTTTGGTTTGGGTTTATAGCTTCCACATTTATTCTAAATATAATAAATGGTTGCAGAATATACATAACTAGGTTGTGGCCTGGCGTTGCCCAGTCATAAAATACGCAGGAATATAATATTTTAATTAATGTCGATCTATTATTACTGAGTATGAATACCATAGGTATTTGTCACACTAAATTCCGTTTTCAGAAATGAGGTAAAAAACGATATTTAGATAAGTGCATGCGAATATTATGTTTTTTTCGAAACAGTTAATTCTTGTAAGTAAAACAAAATACTCGAGCTGAGATCGATGCCAACACCTTAAGACTGTGAGACACGTACGATAACCATTACGCTAGCCTGACACATGTTTAAAAGTGTTTACAAACCTACTTATTCTTAGGATAACATTTATCAGCTGGAGGATTAACACATGCGTATTCGTAAAAAAGTTTACAAGCAGATAAACATCCAAAGTATACCTATGTGCAAATTTCCCAAATGTTATCACTTAGTATCTCTTTTTACGGATTAAAACCGATTTAAATGTTTATTAACTGTTTGAATACTCTATACATAAAATCTCAAGCCTGTAGACAAAACAGTCATTGAGTATATACGCTGCGTTTCGACGTCACACACATTCTCACGTTTATAGATATAATATCGATAACAAAAATAAGCAACAGTTCAAAAATTTCCTTTAATGCTAATAAGCAAAACAATTGGGGTAAATTAAATAATAATAAAACTAGGAAACATTAAGGATTTTGGCACATATTATGAATGAATTCAAGAAGATTTGGGTTGGCGTTAATGCGTATATAGTTTATCTTTTACAAATATGTGTGTCTTTATTCCTAATCCTCAGTTACCTTGTTCATGTACGTTTTCATTAACTATTCCGATAAATAAAGTTATTTTCTATTAAATCATTCCTTAAAAAGATGTAGTAGAAACATTTAAAACACAACATTTCAGGATAGAATATATAGTGTAATGGACGGACTGAATGAATCAGCATTATTTAGACTCGACCAAACTATTACAGGGCATATTGATATATTCATTGACTAATTCGAGAGAGAAAACCGTTGGATCTCAGCAGATTGAAACAGACTTGCATATTACCATGTTAGATTGTTAGCTACCGGGAAATACTGTAAAAATTTATCATAGATGATTCTGACTTAATGACTTCATCATAATCGATGATCATTTTTCATTCAGAAATTGTATATAATAAATGATATTTTAGGGATGTAAAAATATTGGTTGTTATTCTTATTGGAATCGATGTCAAGGATATTGTTTATAGTTAGTGTTGAGGTTAGCAAAGCAATTCTGTAAGGAATTCGAAAATCTATAGACAAAATCAGCTGGCAACAACGTGAATCGTATTAACATGCTTGCGAGCGTGGTGAATGACGTCATAGGAATTAAATTAATCTATATATATATATATATAAAAGTGAAAATGTGTGTGTTTGTGTGTGTGTGGTTGTATGTTTCGCAAAAACTTTTGACAGATGCGACGGATTTTCACAAGATTAGTATCATTTTTAAATTCGACAGCTTGGACGACAAATATCGAAGAATTGGCCAAAAACATTAATTCATTCGCTCTAAAGTGTCCAGTTTTGTACAGGGTGTAGCAAAATCGATCCCTCATGACAAGATAGCTCATACGCATGCGCAAATGACGTCAAAACTTCAATTAGTTTAAATATTAAAAAAAAACGACCCAATTTTCTCAACGTCCTCTTAGCTCAAGTGATTAACGCACGGCGTCATTATCAAAAGGTTCTAAGTTCAATTCGTGATGTGAGATTGTTTTTTTTTTCAATATTTAAAGTTTTAATATTGTAAGGGTTATTTACACCATTTTTCATGTTCGCTGTTTTTTTTTATCGGATTTTTAAAGAAGTTTTAACATCGTTCGTTTTTTTTTGTCTTTTTTCCATCACATTGGCATTTTCTTTTTTGTTTTTGTTTTTACGATTTTAAGAAATTTTCACATCGTTCGTTTGCATTACGTTCGTTTTTTTTTTGTTTTTTTTCCAGATTCTCTTAAGTTATGACATTGTTTTTTATAATATTTAAACAGGTTATTACTTCACTTATTCTTTTGTTTTGATTTACCCTCCTGAAACACACACACACACCTCTAAACACCCGGGTAACTCCGGGTACCCCCGTTAGTGTAATATGAAGTAAAATTTTGGGAGTCAGAGATTAAAAGCGAAAAGGAGCAGACACAGTTTAGATCGGGGGTTCGAAGTGAGAGGGTCGCTTTGAGACACTGGAAGGGGCGTTAAAGAAAATCTTCATGATGTAGTAACGTGGCATTTGTGGTACTGAAAATGTATTTCAGCCGTAAATAATATACATGTGTATATTTATCTTTTAAACCTAGTTTTCCTACCAACACCAACACAAAGAACATTGCCCTCCCTTTGTATATGTTCTCCCGATTATTAACACTCACTCTTAAGTATAAAATATGACACAAACTTCCTTAATACAATACATACACGTATATTGTTCCTATAAGTTATCTCGGCCTTCCTTTCCACGCATCTCATGCCATGTAACATCTAGTCTCCCTTCTGCGATCCCTGTGTGCAACAACCGGACGGAAGCAGGTGAATACGAAAGCATTCTGATCAGAAAAAAAAAGTTACCAACTAACACTAAGAATGAGAAAAATAATCTAACATCGTGGCAGTCATTCTTTGTGGACTCAGTTATTCTTACACTATGTCTTACTATTAATTAGCACTCTGTCATGTCTTTGAATTTTATTTTCGATGTAGAGATCCCTAGATGTAAAAGATCTTTCTACTCCAGTAGTTTCTTCCCCAGAACTGCTATACTTTGGAATTCCATTCCAGGTCACTGTTTCCCCAACTGTACTGACATGCATAAGTTCAAGTGCAACGTGAACCAACATCTCGCTGCCCAAATCCCTACATAGTACCCCAGTAGACGTTTCCCCTGATAGTAGCCCCCTACACCAAAGTGGCAATGTGCCTTGTTTGGGGTGAAAATGTAATAAAAAAAATTTAAAAAATTTTGGCAGTTTTTTTTCGTGTTGTATCATAGGAATTTGTACTCAACTTCTATGAATATGTAAGCGACGAAATCTAATTTATCTCATTATGTTTATTTCCGGCTATTTGTCTTCTTTTTTTCTCAAAGTGCATTTCCCTCTTCTAAACTGTTCTCCTCATGTATTTACCATACTAGTAAAAATTAAAAAGAGAAAACAGAATATTTATTGAGTGCGAATAACAACGTTAAACATTACACGAATGACAATAACTTTTGTAATAATAAAAACAATGATTAGAATAAGACTTATAATAATAATAATAATAATAATAATAATAATAATAATAATAATAATAATACGACAGTGGGTGTGGTATTTTGTGTATCACGCTTACATCTTTTTTCTTCTGAGTGGTTATCATTTAATCATTATGACCTTCGATGTATTGTAATAAATTATTTTACAAGGAAACATTCATATGTTTTGGTTTCAGTTTCAATGACACTCAAGGCATCTACTTTTTATAATAAATCTTACCAATAATTCTTCGAAAGTTTGTGTTTTGGTTTCAGTTTCGGTTTCGATTATAGCTGAACGAACTCAAAGTATGTATGTATATATATATATATATATATATATATATAAAATAAGCCTACTTATAGTTTTTTTCTCATAACTTTTGGGTTAAGTTTTGACTCAAACTAATGTACCCAAGTCATATAGATATATGTTTTATTTTATAAATCACAACTTCATAATATATAAGAATCGATGGAAAATTAACTCTATAATATATATATGACATCAGCATGAAGTAAACTATCATGTTTAAGTGTATTTTATGCTAGATTAGATAAATACTTTTGAATATCCACAGAATGCTAAGATTAATATATTACATATGACAGAGTCCCCTAAGGAATTTCCACAAGTCCCATTAATAATAATAATAATAATAATAATAATAATAATAATAATAATAATAATAATAATAATAATAATATTTTCGTTCATCAACGTCTCTCTGGAAAGGGATGGGATTAATTTCCAGAGGATTTCCCTCAATCCCGGCTCCAAACCAGGAGCTTCAACGATCAAGGGATTTTCTAAGGATGTTGCTGGACCCTACAATAGCAGAAGTCTGAAGGCCGCCTAAAACATCGGGGATTTGTAGTTTTTTTCAATTTTCCTTCAAGAAACACAAGCGTCAGTATTCTTAGCCAGATACCCCGGTCTAAGTCATTACCATGATCTTTCATCAGCCACTTCTGCTTTATCCTATAAGAACCTTCCATGCATATCCTTCCTAGTTTGTATTGTGGAGTGGCCCCCAGGTTGGGAAATCGTAGTAGTGCGTAGGACTCCCTGGCTGTGGTACATAGCAGTTTTAATTACGTCGGTCGTCCGTGGGTTCACTTGTTTACTAAGCGGTTGTCATGACAACGTGTTAAGACTAGTGAGTTATCTCACCTTAGACTGGCACTTTTTCCTTATCTTGCCTCTCGTCAATTGTCAAAAATGTCATAACAACGTTGAACCTGAAAACAAAGCGGTTGACAACTTAGAACGATCAGCCGTAACTTAAAAATATGCATTAAAAGACGTAAGTCACAATTGCGTTTGTTTTTGTATAAAATTATATTTTACAATATATTTACAATTTAAAACATTTCGTCTTTTTTTTCTTTTGGTGATTTTGAAGTTCACCGCGATGGTAACAGTGTTCTCACAGTGTTCTGAGGAGGGAAAATGACGTTTCAACGATCCGGTCTTCAGCAACACGTGATGTCCCTTGTTTCTCCTCTCTCTCTGCTAGCTCTCTGCTTCTTCTCGTTAGATTCACCGTTTTTATTGGCATTTTGTCTTTCCTATCCACGTGTTCTGTCAATCAGCTGATCGATAATAGAACATGCGTTCTTTAGTCACGTTTTGACAATTTCTTTGCCGGTTCCTGACCTCAGATGATCATCCGATTTTATCTTCAGCTGACCGACACGTGAATTTACCACTCATGCGAATATATGTACTTCCTGAGCTTACGAGAAATGTCACGTTTCTTTGTTTTGTAAACAAAAAAATCGTCGTCCGATTTCTTTGTTTATTACGTAAGCACTTTCTCTTTTCAACTGGTAGACAATCGATTATTCGATGCCCACTCTTTTAAATCTTTTATTAAAGAAGTTTTTTTCTTTTCAGTTATGTATGATGGTTCCAGCCATCCATTACATAACACTAGCCAGTTCCTCTGCCCTTTCCGTTTCCATACGTTTCACATAATCAGCTTTTGTCTCAGATACCTCCACTTCATCGGCCACAACCTTAAACATCCACTCGCCACATGCTCCTTCAACGATATCTCCTCGGTTCTAACATATTTTTTACACTTTTCAATCCTCTTCCACCGTCTTTCCTCTTTTGATACAGCCTTGCTAAGCTACTTAAATTTGAAATATGCCAAACATTGCTAAAACTTGTCTTGTTTTGATATCTACGGCACGCAAATCCTTGTCAGCCCATCCTAAAATTCCTGCACTGTATCTCAAAACACTGACTGCCTAGGCATTCATTGCTTTTATTAGGTTTCCTCCATACAGTTTCGAGTTTGCAACTAGTTTTACTCTTCAAAGCTACTATTTCCTTACTTTCTCCTTCATATCGTTGTCCATGATGCCTACACCCTCCAATACTCCCAAATACTTATACCATGTATCTTCTATTTCTGTCATGTTTTCTCCATTTGGCAGCACTATTCCATTCGAATGAACCTTTACTTCTCTTTTCATCACCAGCACCTGGCATTTACTAATCCCAAACTCCATACCAATGTCTTCTGAGTATGTCCCCACAAGTTCTACCAGTCTCTCCATTTCCTTTTCATTTCTACCGAATATTTTCAAATCATCCATAAACAGTAAATCATTGATGGCGTCAGTTATACCCCAGTTTTTCTCTCTTCAAGAGGATGCTCAGTGGCATCATTATCATTACAAAAAACAGTGGAGATAACGAATCTCCTTGGAACATTCCACGTTTAATGCTAACCTGCCCCATCACCTCTCTGTGTGCTGCTAGCACCGTTTTCCATTGAACCATACTTGTCTGCAAAAACCCAACACATTCTCAGCAACGTTCCTCATCACTAGTGTTTCACGTATCCATGAATGAGGAACCATGTAGTAGTAGTAGTAGTAGTAGTAGTGGTAATAATAATAATAATAATAATAATAATAATTTCCTACGTTACTGCGTTTTATTGATACGATACATACATCGATAGTACCTGGTATGAGTCACAATTTTAGCTTCCACATATTTTCTGACGTTCATTGCAATATAAATCTGATAGATTATTTAAAATATTATGTTGAGTGCAGTTTTTTAATCAAAATATTAATACTATAGCGTGTGTGCTATTTGCTGTATTAATTAATTATATCAAGATTTCTTCATAAGTTTTGGTTTCGGTTTTAATTATAGCTGATGGCACTTGAGTCATCTATATTTTTGTTTATAAAAAATTATATCAAGGATCTGTATAAGTTTTGGTTTCTGTTTCGATTATAGCTGAAAAATTAGTTACGTATATATATATATTTTTCATAAGTTTTTATTTCGATTGGCATGGTGGGATAATAGGGGGAAATGTACTACTACTACTACTACTACTTATGATAATAATAATAATAATAATAATAACACCAATACTTATATATACAATATAATAATAATAATAACACCAATACTTATATATACAATATAATAATAATAATAATAATAATAATAATAACACCAACAACAATAAGTATAATAATAATACAAGTAATAATAATAATAGCGAAAATATAAATAAAATTAAGGAATTAAGATAAAGAAACGATAAAAAATATAACGCATTAAATAAAATTAAGGGATAAGGGATGAAGAGGAAAGTAAAAATATAAAGTAAATGAAAAATGAAAAATATTAAAAAATAAAACAGTAAAAAATAAAAAATAAATAACTAAATAGAAAATTTAGTAAAATTGGGGTAGAGTTGGATAACTAGGGTACATGCAAACAAAAAGGGGGCACAAAGGAATAATGTATATATATGGGATTAATCAGCAAAGCAAAGAGTTCGGTAGACAATACTCTGGAGAATGCAAATCTCCAGGACAGCAAAATGTCTGCAGAATCAAAATATAGTCCTGAATATCCCGACTGCAAGGAGCAGTGATCTATGCTATTTATGAACAAGCAATATATAAAAAAAGAATACATATATGCTCGTTTATTAACGAAAAATGGTTCTTCCTGTTTGACGTTTCAGTGAATTGTGTTATTACTCGTAAAGAGATGTGGAGGAAGGATATATATATATATATATATATATATATATATATATATATATATATATATATATATATACATATATATAGCCAATATTTCACGAAAAACACTCGTCCAGCTGAAAGCACTGTCAATAGTTTTCCCCACTCTTGATCTGTGCCTAAATCAAAACGTAGATTCCATGAACAAAGCTTCTTTCTTAGAAGTGAATGCCTGTGGAACTCTGTTCCGTTTGCCTGTTTCCCACCTGACTACAACTCGGGTGTCTTCAAATCCAACATAAAACAAATTTCTGATAAACCGTCCCCTTAAGTAAGACACTTTATCAAATCTCCATTACTAGGGATTACTACGATATTATCCCATTGATTACTGTACACGCACTAACCCTTATTCTCGCGTGGCTTCCGGGCCTTGATTAGTGGTGACTATCATGTAAAAAAAAAGAAGTATATCCATATAATTTATTAAAAAATGTTTATAATACATTTGTATTATAAACATTTTTTACTAAATTATATGTTGAAGATCTTCATATATTATTCCCAGGTTCGCTTTTATTTGTGAAAATCGCCCCGGACAAGCGATGAAGACTGAAATGTTAAGAGCTTACACGTATTATGATTATAGCAGATACACGAAACATATATTTATTTCAGTCTTGAAAATATCAACGCTGTACGTAGGAAGTAAGCCCGCAAGAAAATAGGTGCATTTTTAAAAAGAAGAGAATGGTGTAGTACTATGAGCTAATTAAACGGCGCCTTAATGGAGAGTCAAACATACTAAAACAAAGGGACCAGGAAAAAGATCAGTCACATCTTGAGAAGGCATGTCATAACAGTATAGATATAGAAAAAACTGATACTAATAATATCACGTCTTACCCAATGTATAAGAATGGGGGAGCAATCAAGTTACAGATGGGCTTCCTTAGCTTATCAAGAACCCTGAAATGGGGCACAGATTCAGCAGCTGTAATATTAAATCTTATTTGATGGTAAAGACTATATATCGATAAAACCGGGAGTTGGATTTCAATGGTAAATTTTAATTGTCTCTTGTTCGGTCAGTATGTCGTTTGTCACTCTTTAGTTTGAAATAGCAGTTTCCTCACTAATCACAATTTTTAAAAAGACGCATTTTATTTAACATGCATCTACTGTTCACTATAACATGCCGTGTACGCTAGTTATTATTATTTGACGACTGTGACAACGTCTTGCTTTTATTCGTGTGTGTGTCTTTTTTTTCTTGACTTAATTGGAAAGAATTCAGTTTTATGTGATTCTACTATACTTTAATTCTCGCTTATAAAAGCGGTGATTTTATTTGCTCAATCTTCTACAATTTTAATTGACAGCTTTTATTTACTGGTTGTATAATATTAGGTAATTACCCATTATAAATACCTGCTAAATCATCAAAAAAGCTGTACATATTTATTTAAATGTTGTCATTGCGTTTATAGAACGTTAAAGGTTAAATAGGTATTAATTAGAGTAACGTCTCGCTGAAATACTAATTTTGAAAATACAGATAAGCACATAGCAATTAAGCAAAGTAAATAATGAGAAAATAGGTGTGGGGTATATGGTTAGAAAGGAAAAAAAAAGAAACGTACCGGGCGTATCTGCATCGCACTTTGGGAAAGAAGAAGGAAAGGATGGCATGCGCATTTGTATACGCGAAGGGCATCTTCGGAAGGAAGAGCATGATAGGAGAACCTATTTTTTCCCTGTCTCTTCCTTTTTATTCTATATAGGAGGATATAAAAGCAGGGGGAAAATTCTCTGGGGCAGCAGAGAGAAAAGAGTCGTGAACATCTTCTCTTGAAAAGAATTTTGTATTGCTGACGTTCGGATTGTGCGGTATGACATTGGTGGCGAGAGGCCAGGTGTGGTCGATTGGAAAAGAAGAGGGCAGAAACGTGCTGTTGTGGAGAGAGTGACTCACTCCTTCCCGAACCCCAGAACCGAATCCTGATAATAAAGCTAAAACTATTAAACTAACCGAAAAAGAGTGAAATGCAGTTGCATTTTATCGTCAACGAAATTGTTTTAAACTGGGAATTCTATCATTGAATGAACACAGTATTCGAGATTCTTAAAATAATTCATTCACAAAGATTATTTTATGGAAAACAAATTCCATGTATTTTGGTTGTTTATATGCGTATTCTGTAAAATAATGTTGCATATTGAGAATGTAAACCACAATATATCGATTTTCAATTTTTTACGATAAATCATACGATTCAGCTTGCAAATATACTGTTTATTTTATCCAGCGGAAATAGAAGATTTTGACTAGTTGATATTTATAGAGGATAACAATCACACACATGTCATGAGAGATAGCTAAAATAAAATTTGATTTCATACTAGAGGGGAGATTGATTAGTTAAACTACAACAGGCGTATATATGTATTTGCAATATATAATATAAAAAATTTGAAATATATAATATAAACAATTTGAAATATCTAATATATACAATTTGAAATATATAATATAAATAACTATATATAAACAATTTGAAATATCTAATATAAATAACTATATACATATATAATACAACAAAATTGTAAATATATAATCTAAAAAAACATTGAAATATAAAAAATAAAAATATGGCCAGATAAGTATTGCAAAAAGCATCTTATGGCACTGTAAATGTACTAATTCCCTTCAATGTATATCAACCCTACAATTTATTTGCGAGTGCAGAAATATTGCAGCGTTGGTCTACATTAAACAATTTAAAAAATGGTAACAAAATATAATCCATCAGATTAAGTGGAAATTATCTTTCATAAACACACACACAGAATGATCATTAGATATTGTTTTTAATGCATTTTATACAACAGGAACACAGTGTAACATCCGTTTTGATGCTACACTTTTTCTGGCCTATGGCAATTTTTGTTCTTATCGAGAGTGCCCCTATTATAGTAGCTGATTTTTTCCCAAATTAAAAACCGACCTTGTGTTTAAATCTGCCCTCCTGCGTAGGTAATAAATAGAAGCATCAGTTTTAATCCATCAATACTATACGTACAAACTTTGGAGTTAAATTTCCTCGTTAGAAATAATACATCTTACAACTGTTATAAAACATCTCCTTTATGTTGGAAACCAGAATTAATTTTTCAAGACATCTTGAATTTACAAAAAAATTGAGAGAACATATATTCATTATTTGTAACATAAAATCTACTATAGAATTTGGTAAATAGTATAGGCTTTTTCTACTTATTTTGTTTCTGGACACCCTGGCAGCTATTTTTTTACAAACGGGCGATGTGCATATATTATGATGTTAAAATATACATTTTCCTGGTTAGTAAATACTGAAAATTAATCATTTTCTCCCTTTTATAACATAATTGAGGAGTCTAGAAAATATAGACATGTACATAGGGTATAAATTATAGTAATAAAAACAGGATAGAAATGTTGTTGCAGATTTCATTTTACCTTCTTTAAAATTCGCATGTCAGTTGTTAATCCATATTAGAATCACTGAACAAAAAAATATTTGAATCTCTCAAGAAATTCTCTAATGAAAACTATTTTGTCGAATTCTAATTCCAGGTATTGGCGTTACTTATATAAGTTTACAAGAAATTCCAGGTATTGGCGTTACTTATATAAGTTTACAAAAAATTCCAGGTATTGGCGTTACTTATATAAGTTTACAAGAAATATAAACAATTAGAACTTAAAACAGAAAGAAAAGCCTTTTCAAAAACTATTATTTACCTTATTCACAGAACTCAGTTCGAAAATAGTTTATTCTGTCAAGCAGAACCGGAAGCACATTTTGGCAATTCATAATCAGAGCACACATAGAAAATAGACAACTACACAACACCTGCATTGATTTCGTCTTAGACGAGGAAAATGTACATTGTTGGTTGGTTGGTTGTTTTTTTTTACGGCATATCAACCCTTTTCGGGTTATTTAATGCCGAATCCAAAGATTTTGAAGAAAAACGTTTTAATAGAATATATTTGTTGTTTTCAATCGGTTTCTATTTAACCCATAGTTAGAACCCTAACAGGTACTACAACTCCGGGTCAGAGTGGACCTGGGAGCAATGGTAATTAAAGGGTGGTGCCACACTCCCCAAAGCCCGCAAGCTGTGGCCTCACCACTGGATATAGTTTAAGGCCATACCCAGGACCCCCATTGAGGGACTTTTACCCTCTGCACGGGGCAGTCGGTGTATTCTAATGCCCCACCGACAGGGCCAAAATGTACACTGTAAACATTTAGTAATCAATGATTACTTTGATCAAGAAAACAAAAAGACCGCAATAGGCGCAACAGCTGCCTCTGGCTGCGATCTTGTCAATCTAGTATATTGTTAACGGCCGAGTTTAAGCGGAAAGAAATGGAAATTGCGCTCACTATCCTAGTGCATTGAACAGCATGTTTTATATTATGCTGGTACAGTTGCCATATTTAAATGCAGGCAATCTATATATGTACACAGAAAATGGCAACATGTCAAGACACCAGCCTGCAGTTAGATTTTCTGGTTAGGAATGACATATATCGTGTTCAACGTAGTGATAATTGCCGGAGACAACTTTCCGCTAACTTTGTGATGGAGCTGGTATTAATGTGGTCGATTGTCTTCACGCGGTTTCGCGCAAGACATCCATTCGCGAATCTCTCCCATTGGTTTTGATTAAAAAGGAGCAAATGTAAAACGACTAAAAAAACGGTTTGAAGGCAGATATAAACCAAAAGTAGCAACAATAAGATGTTTCAAAGAATGGAATAGATAATACCTCGCCACATATAAAACTCATATCTTAATTTGAAATAAAAAACATTATAGTTATGCATTATACCATAAACGTGCGTAAGTTTTTATTATGTAAAATAGTTTGCTATATGCTGAATATTATTACAACCTGAAATCAAATAATTATGTCGTTATATAATATTTAGTATGTGTATATATGTATATGTGCAGGACTAATTCAAAACAATCACGGTTCTTATATTGTATTAAAAACAAAGCTACTACGCGTAATAGTGTTTACTATGTCCATGTTGATTTTAAATTTAATTAAAGATGTCTACGATTATGTGATTTTTTTACAACTATGATTAGGCAACGATTATATAAAATACTAGATAACCGCGACACGGTAGGTCAATATGTTATATTAGCTATGGAATTCGTGTATGAGCGTGACACTTGTGACGTAAAATAAAAGTATTTTTTTTTACATAACAGAGACATTTCTATGAAAGTATATTGGAATGAAAAAAAATATAGATAGATTTCTATGAGTCATTCTGTTTATTATAATTGATTATTTTTAGAAAAATAATTTACAGTTACTGAATTATAAATGGTTGGTAAATCTTATAGCTAAGTATGCACTGAACATATACCATAATACTTATTATAGTTAAATTCAAATTCTGATATATCTGCTGTTTTTTTCTTTTTTTACATCGTTCATTTCTGTATTACGTTGAAGTTATTCTAAACCCCACTCTTCCCATGCTAAATAATAATTTCGAAATTATAACGTTAATATTTCAGCATCCCAATTGTCCTTTTCTTTTCCCCCGTTAAAAATATGCAAATAAACAATTGTTAATACTGTCTGCTTTTTTTTTACATCGTTCATTTCTTTAGTATGTTTAAGTTATTTCAAACCCCATTCTTCCCATGTAAAGTAATACTTTCAAAATAATAACGTTAATATTTCAGTCCGAAGGTCAAAACCGGCAAGAGAAGCGATTTTTGTTTATTTGTTTACATTGTTATTGGTTTATGTTTATGCGCGCATGCGCAACCGGATGTCGTAAACCGTAAAGTTGGTTATATACATCGTTATAAGGCCATTTGAGTTTTATAATTATATAGATAGATTACATTGTTTTTCTAACAACACGGACTTGCAACCTGAGTGTTCTAAGTTCGAAACTTGTTATTTCCGCAAAAGTCGGTTGCACTAAGAATATAAACAACTTTTCTAGGCAGTGATTTACAACTATTATTTTATCATCTAAAAACCTCTTTAACTCGTATTATTTTTAGGAATAACTTGTGGGAAATGAAGTTCTCAGGCTACCTCTATTATCGCCTTTTAGCTCTGATAACCAGAGAGCGACACAGTCACATCACTTCCCGTTCTATATATTTCTATCTCTTTTCCCTGGACTCTCAACCAGTCAACATGTGATGAAACGCCCTCCGGTTCGCATGGCCAAGCAACCACCGCTCCTGAATTACCAGCCTAGTAACGTTACTTATCCTTTCTTCTCACCAATGAACTCTTATTCTTCCTATATATATATTCATTTCCTCAGATGTATATGTATGCAAATAAATCTGCATTTATTCATTATCGTATAACGCTACGTTTCGTCTTTATTATGCAATTTTTGCTTTTCATCACTACCATTCATTAACTACATGACTATAACGTAAACAGGTCATTTGTCCTCAAAAAACTCCCCATTGCTTAATGTGTTTTCTTAATAAAATAATAACTGAAGTATATCTGTTTTTATTTGATTTTAGGGATAATGTTCCATGAACATTACAAGTGTACATGATTCTCTCGTTGGGATCACTAGTCTAGTGCAAAACAACACGAACTGAAAACATCAGTGTTCCACACCAAAAATATTTCATTACGATATTGGCAACCTTCTGGTAGTTTTCAAACGTCGTCGATCATAAGCACGTGATATATTTTAGAAGAGTATCTGACTAAAATGTTATCGACAAAACCAACGCAAACAATTGCATATTCAGATTCCACTAATATGTCAAATATAATTTTAATAACGTTTATATGATTTAATATTTTCGTCGGGCTAATAACTTTTAGAGAATATATATATATATATATATATATATATATATATATATATAATGTGTGTGCGTGTGTATATATGCATATATACATATATAATGTGTGTGCGTGTGTATATTTGCATATATATATATAAATATATATATATATATATATATATATATACATTCCTTTTTGCCTAATAATGCTATTTTTGTTTTGATAAATTTAACATAATATTTCCTCTTTATTTATGTATTTGTTATACAGTTTAAAACTGAGGAAACGTTGAGTTTAAGATAATAGCCATTTTAATTATTTTCAAATTCATTAGAGGAACCACCCTTAGACATTTTTCTCTAAATACTATTACAATAATTGAATACTAGAATTCAATTAAGTAAGGAATTATCTATTGAGAATCACATTTACATAACATCCATTGAAATAATAACTTTTTTATGCCTTTTTACTTGGGAATTATTTACATTTTATGCCGGTTAAGAGTTTGATGTTTAATGTAATATAATCAATTTTAGATGTTACAACAACATGTAGTTAATGTATTCAAATCAGAAACAAAAGATATAGTAAAACAATATAGGATGAAATATCGAGAGGAAATTTGAAGAATTCACACAACCAGAAATCGAATAAGAACATTAGAGTTCTATCAGTCAAAATCACAAGTCAATTACAGACGGATTGATTTAAGAGATCCAAAGTATTTTTTATTATAATTTACCATCAGTTTATAATAGTATTTTTTTCAGCAAAATCTTCTTCTTCTAACGTGGAAGTATTTGTAAATATATGCGTTTGTCGATAAGAAAAAGAAACGAAACTTATAAACGAAGAAGCATTAACCAGATCAATTCAACGGTAAATATTTACCGTATATATACATATACAGCGTGGGCCATAGATCACGCACGAAAGAATGAAGTGCTGTGAATATATATATATATATATATATATATATATATATATATATATACATATACATGTATATATATATGTATATATGCATATATATATATGTATATATATACATGTATATATATGTATATATGCATATATATATATATGTATATATATGCATATATATGTATATATATATATGTATATATATGTATATATGCATATATATATATTTGTATATACATATATGTATATATATTTTGGAAATTTGTATATATATATGCATAATTATATGTATTTATATACATGTATATATATGTATACATATGCATATATATGTATATACATGTATATATGTATATGTATATATATGTATATATATGTGTATATATATTTATATATATTTATATATATATACATATATATTTATAAATATATTTATATATATATGTATATACATATATATATACATAAATATATATACATATATATATATGTATATGTGTGTGTGTGTGTGTACTTCTACATGCAAAATCCGATCCCGCATTTTGCTAACTCCTACCCTCTGATGAGAACGAATGTATTTCTTCGAAACTCCGCAGATTAAGTACTATCCATTTATCTAGTGTTTCCTATTCAGATTAAATATGTTTTTAACTCATTTGAAAGTGTTTTTTTACATATTTTATTAACTGTTTGATCATATATATGTATATATATATATATATATGTATATATATATATATATATATATATATATATATATATACGGGGCAAAATAATAGATGAGGAATTCAAAATGTATAGAATATTATCATTCTATTAAAGGGGAAAGCCGCAATACAGAAGCGAAAAATATTTAGTCAATGACATTTCAGAGCAAAAGTCTTTGCGTCGACAAATTTGGCCAAAATTTTATAAATAAATACACATAATTTGTGCATATACTGATTAACATTTAGATAACAAATGAATATATGCATGTATCTATATATATATATATATATATATATATATATATATATATATATATATATATATAGTGAATGGATGACAAAAGTCTCTATTCCACAGTTCATGTTATTGATCATCTTATACATTATTCATTTAATCAGTTGGCGTTTACTGTTCTTGACACTATCTGTAAATATTGTAAATGTCAACTGAATTAAAGAAATATATTGTAAGATGGTACACATCATGAACTTTGTCATCCATTCACTATGTTGCTCCATACTTACATGGGACCTCTTAAATAGGGATTTAAATAAAGTATATATATATATATATATATATATATATATATATATATATATATATTACATTTTCACCCCCAAACAAGACACATTACCACTTTGATGTAGGGGGCTACTATTAAAGGCACAAGCTACAGGGGTAGTAGGTGGGGAGTTGGGCAGCAAGATGTCGATTCACATTACACTTGAACTTCTGCAAGTCAGTATCGTTGGGGAAGCAGGAACCTGGAAGGGAATTCCAAAGTCTAGCGATTCTGAGTAAGAACCTACTCGAGTAGAAGGTTCTCTTACATCTAGGGATTTCTACTGTGAAGGGGTGGGATTTTACTGATTGTCGAGTTTGTCGGGGGTACTTACGTAAAGGGGGTACAAGTGCTTGCAATTCGTCGGAAAATTCACCGTTAAATTACTTGTAGAACAGGCAGAGGGATGCTACATTGCATCGATGGGACAGAGGCTGAAGCTTGGATGACAGTTTAGGACCTATTAGGTTGGCGACTCTCTTTTAGACCTTCTCTAGGAGTAAGAGACTTGTAACAGATGCACTGGCCCAAATATGACGACAATACTTCATATATGAGTGAATGGTGACCTTATAGGATACTTACAGGATACTTTCGGGCGTTAGAAGCTTTCAGCACGGTAGAGAGACCCTACCTATTTCGCAGCGGCCCTGGCAATGCTCTCAATGTAATTGTTCCAACTCATGTTTCCTGTGAACTCCGTAGAATTCCGTAGTAGTACGCAATTAATTTTTTTTTTCATAAAGATTGTGTATGTAACTGTGTTGCTGTATCATTTCACAGCTAGTGTTCGCCGATAAATGCCTTTGAATGGGCGTGTCTGCAGGTCAAGCGCGCTTTTGGGAAGGTCATCCTATTTGAGCATAAACTCCAGACATCTTGTTTTGGCCGCAAATCTTTCTATTACCTTATTGTGCAATTCATTTCATTGCTCTAAGTCTTAAAGCATTTCCTTCTCAATTTAAATTCGGACTAAAAACGAAAGTCGATCCTCAGCCATAGTGCATCTCAAAAATGATCGTATTCTCGAAAATAACTTTACTTGAGGTACATTTTTGGAAATCATTGTCAGAATACAAATACCTGAGCTCACTTGTCAAGGATTTTAGGTAAAAAATACCAGGGTATTTTTTTTTTGCAATGCATCTATATATTGCTTAGGGAATGTACAAAAAAAAAATTCAAACTTCTTCACATCGAGCAATTCAAAATATGAAAAGTCTCCTATGTTGCGAATCGTTCCTTTAGTGACGAAATGATGTTTTGAATTATTTCAAAATATACATTATACATTTTTGTAGTTGATTCGATTTCCCCTAGTTTTTTTTGTGGGCGGAGCGTGTTATTCGTCAGATATCTCCATGTCTGTCATCGTTTGTTGGATCATATTTTCATAATGTTCATTGTCACAATTGTTTGATATCGATTGAATGAAATCATGTATTTTATCTTGAGCATATTTCACGTCGGCGTTTCTACACAGTAAAATGCCAAATAATTCCTCCGCTTGAGAAAGAATAACATAAATACAGTTAATAAAAAAACATGAAAGTGAAATCATTCAATTTTGACAATAAATTGTCGTTTTCACTTAGTGTTGCTTCATCCCATATTTCGACATGATCAAGAATATCTTCGAGTGCGTTCATTATTTTTTGACGATCGTCTTTTATAGCGGATACGGTTCTTGATTTATAAAACCATCTGGTAGCACACAAAGAAGGGATGCTGATTTCCAATTTTCGGAACACACTCTTCCGTTTCGTTGTAGATTATGTGAATTTACTGAAGCTGTGTAAATGTGACAAAAATATTTTAACGCCATCAACTTTTCCGTACTTTTACTCTTTTGAGTAAAAGTACGGAAGAAGTTGATGACGTTAAAATCTCTACTTCCGACCAGTATATTTTCAGCTGGAGACCCGGTCCGAACCACACACCGAATCTCCGGACCGGGCCGTCGGTCCAACTGAAGATGCCCGGAAGCGAATTTACTCCTGTCCAGACACCTAACTGCAGACCCACCGACTTACTGCGATTGAAGACGGCCCCCGTAACTTCTTCCTATAAAGCGAGCGCCTCGGTGACCGCTTGACTGTCCGTGGGGCAAGACACGAACACGGTTACGTCATCGGCGAAGGTGGAAACCCTTGCTCATGTGCCTTCAGGGAGAACTATCCTGCGCAGGACTGCTGTAGTCGTCTCCTCCCTTAACTTGCGAAGGAGAGGTTCCAACGCCAGGACGTACAAGAGGTGCGACAGTGGACAACCGTTTCGCACCGACCGGGAGACGGCGAATGACTCCGACAGCTTACCATTGATCTGCATGCTAACCTCGGCCTGTCATACAGTACAGAGATCCACTTGCGGAAGTCCAGATTAAAACTGGCGGCCTCCAGCAAAAATCCCAGGAACAGATGGTCCATCCTATCGAAAGCCTTGGACTGATCCAAACTGATCAGCGCGGCCTCGGCGTCGTCTTCTGTCCCCTCTATATCAGATGAAAATTGTCCTGAATCGATCTCTTCTTCACAGCATAGATCTGCTCTGGTTCGATCAAGACAATGATGACAACCTGCAACCGATTAGCAATAACCTTGGCCCAAATCTTTAACTCTCTGTTTAGCAGAGTCAAGGGCCTGAAATTGTCTAAGCCTTCCTCCCCACCATGCCGTTGACCTTTCCTCAGCAATGTGTCTACTCCCTTGGTCACTTGTCCATGGATGCCACCCTAAACAAACCAATGGTTGAACATACCATTAAGAATAGGGACCAACATGGGCGATAGCCTCAAGTAGAATTCATAGAGTAGGCCATCAAGCCCCGGGGACTTGTTGCAGCCGACCTTCTTCAACGTAGTAATGATCTCATGTTCCGTGACAAGACCATCACAGCCAGCCGCTCGAGCCGCCATGAGGCGGGGCGAATCGGCCAAATAGCTGCCAAACTCTTTGACCATGAGTTTTGGTAGTTGGGTGAAGCACCCCGATAGATGCTTCCGAAACCCCTCGCAAATCTCCTGCGTCGACACGAGGGCGTGCCCTTCCAGGTCATTTACTTTCGAATGTACCCGTCCGAGCCGCGTCTTAGAGCAGCCTTACGCTCAACAGCGTCTACAATAACAGCCTCGTTCGAGACTTTCATTAACCTAGCCCTGAATATCTGGCCCTCGTACCGCTTGCTTGCCAAGCGGATGAAGTCTTGTTTAGCTAGCGCTATCTCTAGAGGGTCCCCACATGCGCAACCGGGTCATCCTATTCTATATACGCTCCTTGACCTTAACATTATCTAGCGCGAGGCGATTGCTCTACTGGACCGAGAAACGTCTAATCTTAGCCTTGAGACTAGCCCACTACTTACTCCCGGTAACCGCCCCCACTAATGTCCGTTGGATTATCTGTTACCTCCAACCGGTAGTCTTTCAGCTCCAACAAGGTGCTGTTGAACTTTCAATATCGGGCCTGTTTTGGCCTAGAGCTCAAGTTCAGACGGGTCATAACTAGCTTATGGTACGAATGCCTTGTCCACAACCATTCTGACCTTGTGCTGTCCGGTCATGACATTTTGTTGACCGCGGACTGGTGTTACGGTTTCCACATCTCCGAACTGACTTAGGATCGCCCCGACCTGCTTGGCGCCCATGTAGACTGGAACGTTACGCACAGAGACGTTGGCCTTCCACTTGCTTAAGTAGTCCGCGGGGAGTCTTATCTTTTTACCCCGGTAATCGGTACTTGCAAGCCTTACTGCGTCTTCTGAACTAGGTAGAAACACGTCCCACATGGCATAGCTCCTCCTGCAGATATAGCTGGCTGGAATATTTAACTCCAGGAGGAGTGCCATCATGCTGTCCCTGTCGACCCCTGTCAAACTTCGGGTCCTGAGATCTGACGTAATCAGCAAGAAAACTCTTTTCTCCTACCCATCGATCTGGCCTGGGAAGGGTTGTATAACGTTGACCGCCGTGTACTCCTTGTACGTGGAGTTAAAGAATTCCCTATATCCCTCCAGAATCAGGTTCTCCTGCTGATATTTGGCGCCCCATGCTGTTGCCGGCACTTTTGGTGGGTTGGTTAGCCCTGGACGTTGAACTGTTGGAACCGCTTTTGGTTGTTGCTGCGGTTTGGTATTGGTCTTATTGGGGGTCAGAGCTGGCCAGTCAATGTCGGATGTTGCTTCTTGGCTTTGGCTGACTCCCTGGCTACCTCTCTTCTTCTTTTTTGACGGTGACCTTGTTGCCGAGCTACGTATGTAGGAGTTATCGACGTTAGTTTTCTCCACGGGCGTTGATTTCCCTGGAGTGGGAGCTTCCCTGACTGTTGCTGGAGATTCACTCCTTCTGATTGTTGGTCCTTCTCGCATAAAACTTTTGGGGTAGACTTTTGGATTTCCCTGCCTAGACTCCCAAGGGCAGCTAGCGCTTCTTCCACGTGCCTTTTGGTTCTCTCTGCTATGCTGCTTTCATCCTCTCCATACATGGCTGAGGGATCCTCTCTTGGAGGAGGCGCTGGGCTATTCAAGGTGACTGGTGGCTGATGAGCCGTGTGTGACACTGGCTGTGGTACATCCTCCGTTTTCCTGGGCTCATCATCTCTCTTAGCCCTGTTCTTTTTGGTGTTGCCTTGTTGTGGAGCTGGAGAGATCTGGTTTCCTTCGGCCGACCAGGATTGAGGTTCGGAAGGTTCCACAGGTTGTGGACAAATTGAACGGTGCCTCGTTCCATCGTCCGCTGTGGGTATGGTACCTTCCATTTTGCTTTGATCCTCTTGGGGAGCTTGGCGGGAGTGCTTCCTCCGACCGACGAGGATTGGGCGGAAAGGCGGTCGCAGGATGTGTGCCACCCAAATCGCACCTTTTACCTCGTCAGCCGTTTCTTTGACTCCCCATTCTGGGAAATGGCCCTCGTGGGGAGCAAAGGGCTGGATTGGTTGCCCTCCTGAGATTAAACCTGCCTGAGTCGCCGCGGGCTGCGACCCTAACCCGGGCATTCTCCTACTCTACTTCCTTCATGGTGGGTGCTCCCTCCGATGGTGAATACTTTAGGGGGGGTGATGTGGCGCATCTAGGGTTGTATACCCCTTTTTTCCCGGCATTGTGGGAAAAAACTGCACTGGCCGCTGATGCGGATCAAAGTTAATCGGGGGAGAAAAGAAAAATGCAGGGAAATGGGGAGGGGTGGAGGGGAGTGGGTGAGATAAGAAGAAAAGGTGGTTTGTCCTCCCCTCACGGGGATGTCAGGTTAGTCAGCTCAGATCCCCCCGCGAAGGGGGAGAGCAGCGAAGGAAGATGCAGTGGGTGCTAGCGGGTCAGAGTGGCGCGTCGAAATTAAGCAAGAGAGGGGACAAACATCTCTGCTCAGAGAGGGAGCAGAAACGAAACACCCGCCCTACCCACAAACAACCCCAATGAAGCGAAAAAGAGAACCCGGTCTGCTCAATCCACTGGGAGAGCAGCGAAGAAAGACAAAAAGATTTTGCCTAGCAGGTCAAGGTGCTGCTCAGGCAATTAAGAGTGGAGAAAGTAGACCATTTCAACATCAAAAGTGAAAATGCTAAGCTAACCCGACCAGGTCGCATCAACCAAAGAAAGGTTGTCCGTCCCGAGAACAGCAAACTCCCAAAAAAGGGATAGGTTTTCGGGTCCAGACTACCATACAATGATTTCGGTCCTGGGGAAGCGAAAAGTGTCCAGACTCCCCAAAGAGGGGTCGGTCCCACTAACAAAAGTTAGTAAAGTCACAAAAGTGACAAAAATAAACACCTAAAAGTTGATTGGTGGATCAAAGCCGATTGCTTTCGGACATTTCACGCGATCGCGATCGGAAAAATACCGCCAGAATTAGTGTGCCTTTTATTATACGAAAAAGCCTAATCCATATGCGGCGAGCAACAATGTTGAATATTTATCTTTTCAAAGTCGAGCAAATTAAATAGACATGCGACCTCCGTTGTTAACTCGTAGATATTATGATTTATGTGTGATATAAAAAGTTGTAAGAAGTTGTGAGCCGACCGACCGCTTCTCGAAAAAAAACCCTTTCTTCGACATACACAAAAAGCGAACATACATAGACACATTTTCGCTTTTACATATATAGAAGAAACAATAATTTCATCACTGATATTTATTTACAATCTGATATATACGCATGGTTATGTTTACACATAACTACATACTACTATATATTGCAGCAGTAGTAGTAATCTTTCTTCATGTGTTTATGCGTACGTATATGTCTATAGAACTCTCTCTACCCCACCTTCTCTCGGCCATTCTCCCTCTTCCCAAAACAGGCATCAGCAGTAACATCGTGCTAATATTTTAGGCACTGTAGGTTGACTTCTCTTTGCGGGTGGCTACAGCAAAAAGCGGGATTTCTCTAATATTACTATTATTATGAGGGGGGTTTTGTGCTTGGCACGGATTACGTGTGTTCTACGTCGTAGCCGTTGTTATGGCGTGTCCAATGAATCTGACGGTGGCCAGACAACGACAATCCGTTCAAAACCGCATCATTGTATTATTCCCAGATATATTTATGAACTTTTGGCTACTTAGTTATCGAAACTTGAATAGATACGTAATTTAATTGAGATCAGACTAAGTATATTTGCTTGAAATTAATGGATGATTTTTAATCAATTTTGAATAAAATTCACCGAGTTATGGGTTGTGCCGGGCACGAGTGGGACTAGTCCCATCCCCGTCCTTGATATATATATATATATATATATATATATATATATATATATATATATATATATATATACATATATATATATATATATATATATACATATATATATATATTTGTGTGTGTGTATAATACACATGTTTTGGCTGCCAATTCGTTGTATGTCTTCGAAAACGAACAGAGATAACATACATAAAAAAATTAAGTGGGAAAACTGTTAATTAGAATAATACGAAAAATAATACAACTCACAAAGTAAAAAAAAACAGTAGGCCAGGATTAAATACGTGTCTGTATGTGGTGTAAATCAAGAAAAGATGGGGGAGGTCTTGCATGTTTAATAGATCAATGAGAAAAATCGCACATGCGAGTTAAAAACTGGTCCAGACATAAACGAGATATGATATAAATAATGAATTCTAAACGAAAGTGCCTCATGTCTAGGAAAAAAAAACATGTCTCGTCTCAATAAAATATACGTATAACTTGATACCTGTGACACAGAGAGTACATTGCGTAAAATATATTTTATGTTTGCGGAATGTTGTGAATATATCAATTACACAACTCATAATACACTCGATAGCGCTACTGTTTCTCCGAAATGTAAAAAGGTTTTCATGAGATTATTGTTTGAATGTTTTTCTTTTACATTAGTGACTTAGTTTCATAAAGTGGGGATAAATGAAATGTACTTGTATGTATCAAAGGTGCAGATTGATTGTTCATATTTGTATTATTTATTTAATGTTTATTTGAAAAAAAAGAGAAGAAAAAGGAAAGTTGACCCTTGTGTTGCAGTTTGTTGTCGGTTGTCTTAACCTGTTTTTTGTCATTAAGTATTTATTCTTTTCTCATAAACGTCCTTATGTATAAAATAGAAACATTTTTATCATGTTAAACAAAGATAATTACATGTATAAAGTTATTGTATCTGTATTTGACAATGTATTATATTTTTGTAGTTGCACGCTGTAAATCAACTGAGTATAATAAAAGAGTTAAGATGGAAAAGAGTATCGTTGATGAAATATTTCATGTTCTTTAGGCCATTCTGGGAGTCAACGTAATGGGTCTATGTCATTTGGCTGTTATTGTTTTTTCAGGAATTTATGATCTCAAGTAAAATTAAGCTGAGATAGTGAGGACTGTTTCCAACATGGAAACTTGTTTTTCCCCCCGAAGCTATGAGCTTAAACAGGCCGATTGTTGCCTCCAACTAGGGGATACGTAGCATTATTTTCTTCCAGTTCCGCCCTGAGAGCCACGGCTACTTACATTTAGCAACTTTGAGGGACGGAGGTACTCCCTCAACACAGCGCACGAGGCGATCAGCTATAATCGTATACGGGACTATCATTTAGTGGGCGGTGTTTAAAAGTTATTAGAAAAAAATACTTTTAAATATTTTCAAATTATCAAAGTTTTTGACCTGAAGGTTATGCAATCTTCCCGCTCCACACCAACACATCCCACATGCGATCCAACTACAAAGAGTCACACCCAGCAATAAATATTAATTACTTACATTTTCAGGATCACGCCTGGAACAATACGGTGATAGTTGCCACTACTAATAGGTTTCCATCATTTCCCCAGGCAAGTAGAAAACGATGTTTATTCGTCCCGTGATTAATTTGTTGAATCCTGCTATTTGTCTCGCTTGTTGGATTATTGTTAGAAGGTTTGGATATGTGATTATTATATGTGTAAACATCGTACGTACACATCATTACATAGACTATCAAGCAGCCAGACACGTACATATACATATATATATATATATATATATATATATATATATATATATATATATATATATATATATATATACAACGTCATGTGGAAGACTATATAACCTTACATAGCGCGCACTACATACCCATGTACAGTAATTATTCATGACTTGCAAAATGGCATTTGTGTGTTGTTTTTTGTGACAAAAGCTTACACCTTAGAATTGCCTAGTTGAAATGATAACACTTTCTTCTTCGTCAAGTTTTTTTATTTACATTTTTATTAGAAAAACTGTATACTTTACTTTTAAAAGGGTCAATCGTATCCTTTTACATAAAAAATGATAGAGCGAGAGAGAAAGACAGAGAGAGAAAGAGAGAACGAGAGAGAGAGAGAGAAACAGAGAGAAAGATTAATAGATATAGACGTGTGTAACTCACAAACTGCCTCCTCCGATCAGAGAATCGATAGATAGAGAAATAAGGATTGAACTTTGTAGTCTTTATTGCATTCGATTTCGGTTTACATTTAAGATGCATAACTCGATAGAATACTTATGCTGACGGATGAAAATACATAAGCGTGAGTTAAAAGGGTTGGTAGAAATAAGGAGGGAGATAAAACGTTTAAAAAAATGGTGAAAACTATATTGGTGTAATTGTAATCGTAAGCAACTGTGGTGTAAATGAAGAAAAAAGAAACAAGAACGACCGACCGCGTTTTTGTGTGGCTTACCTCGTGTTCATAATGAAGAAGAAAGAAACAAAAATGGCTGCCCTGTTTCTTTATATGCCTACAGGGTGACCACGAGGTATGCAAATGAGATGCTCCTGATTGGAGATAAAAGAGGAGTGATTTGGGGAAGGAAAGCATTCTGAAGTTAGATTGCGAGCAGAGAAGTTGTATTTGTAGAAGAGAAAAGTAGGATTCGGGGAGAGAAAAGCTAAAGTTGCAGAAGTTCGTTTTTGGAGTGGAGAGAAGACGCGTCAAGTGGTAACCAGAAAGTGAAAGTTCGGACAGCAGTGTCACGCAAACGACAGCGACATCGCTATGAAATTATTGTTGTCTCATAGATTAAAACGATGCGGCGTTATTCGGCTCGTGCAATCTAATTATTATACAAGGAATATGCTCAAACATGCAAAGCGCATCTTAAGGGTTCGCGTAGGTGTAAAGTGTTTGTTCCTTTCATCGTGTTATTTTTTTTTAAATGATGACAACTGTTTCTTGCTTCTGTTATTCTTTAGAATTTCTAGCTTTTACTGCTCTTTGCTTATCGACCACTTTTATGAATTCTCATTTTGAAAAAGATAAACGCGGGCAATTATTATTAGTTCCTGTCTGCTTCCCACCTGACTACAATTTTGATGCGTTCAAGTCCAACGTTAACAAATTCCTAATGAACCGCCCCCTTAAGTAAACACTTCATCAAATCTCCACACTAACGTAATGTGCTTGCAATAACCCTTATCCCTGAGTGGCTTCCGAGCCTTGATAAGTGGTGACCACTGTGCAAATAAAAAAATGAAGTATTATTCATGATTATAGTATGTTGAAAGTACGCACAGATTATATATATATATATATGTATATATATATGTGTGTGTGTGTGTGTGTCAGCTGTATCTTCCTGGTGAGAGGTGGGGTTAGCCGGATATCAACTTCTGGTGATTTTCTGAAGATTGACTACATGTCATATTGATGATAGCATGATAAATATCAATTTTCGTCTATGAGTATAAATATCTTAATATGGAAAATAACCGTCACACGTAAAATAAATAACCGGCTCGTGCCACATGCTAATGGCGTTATTTTGTTAATGTAGATTCCCCTAGAGTGCGTAGTATATGCAAAGATCTCTACTTGAATATAACTCTGTAATTGTCCATTTGTAGTATGAAAATTTATTTGTGCAAGAGTGTAAGTTTTATACACATTAAACCATGTCAAAACACACACATACAGGAATAAGACAGGGTACGTATACAATATTAAAGCAAGCAGGTCATATATCGGTCGGTACTATTCCTATTCTGATTTAAATGGCTTCCTTGAAGAGATAAAGTTTCATGGAAGTATGAAATTCACAAGAAGTTCTCAGTCACATGTATATACCCGTTAGGAAATATGACGACGTAAGGGGTTTTTCAACTCTTGCGGGGTGGGTCGACGCCCTTCTACATACAGCGCCTAGTATTCCCAAATTGGGCACGCATTTATTATCAACCTTGCTTCATTTCGGTGATCTGACGGGTACCGGTGGCTCAACGTTAATATGCCGTATACGGCATTATCCAGCAGGTCATGATCCACGAACGGGCCACAAAGTGCAATATATACATTTATATATATATATATATATATATATATATATATATATATATGTATATATACATTTATAAATATATATATATATGTATATATATACATTTATAAATATATATATGTATATATATACATTTATAAATATATATATATATATATATATATATATATACATTTATAAATATATATATGTATATATGTATATATATATACATTTATAAATATATATATATATATGTATATATACATTTATAAATATATATATGTATATATATATACATTTATAAATATATATATATATGTATATATATATACATTTATAAATATATATATATGTATATATATACATTTATAAATATATATATATATATGTGTATATATACATTTATAAATATATATATATGTATATATATACATTTATAAATATATATATATATATGTGTATATATACATTTATAAATATATATATATGTATATATATACATTTATAAATATATATATGTATATATACATTTATAAATATATATATATATATGTATATATATACATTTATAAATATATATATATATGTGTATATATACATTTATAAATATATATATATATATATACATGTATATATATATATATACATTTAGAAATATATATATATATATATATATACACATTTATAATATATATATATATATATATATATATATATATATATATATATATATATGCATTTAGACAAATATTATTGAATAGCACGGAATTATTCTGTTTTACAATTTTCCTTTTTATCTTCTCCAATCTCCGAATAGTCCTTTTTGTGTTTTTCTCGAAATTGTATACGTATGATCCATAATCGCGAGCGCTTTCAACAGAAGTACTTCTATGATCCTCAGGCATATTGTAGAAATAAATGTAGAAATTGTTTTTTAATTTACTTATATATACATTTTTCCTAGTCACGTGCAGAGTGAGAGAAAGGTAAATAGGCTAAGAATACTCGAAGCATTGTACATTAAAACAAAAAAGCCTCAAATAAATAATATTTATTATGAGTGCAGCCGGAACGTCTTGAAATGTTTGGGATAAATGCTTGAAAATGTGTGTATGTGTTTGTATATATATATATAAATGTGTTTAATATATTAAAAAAAAGGTCCGCCCACCTAACTTGTAACAAATTACCACGTGACTAGGAAAAAATGTATATATAGGTAAATTAAAAAACACAATCTCTACAATATGCCTGAGGATGATAGAAGTACTTCTGTCGAAAGCGCTCGCGATTATGGATCCAACATATACAATTTCGAGAAAAACACAAAAAGGACTATTCGGAGATTGGACAAGATAAAAAGGAAAATTGTAAAACAGAATAATTTCGCGCTATTCAATAATATTTGTCTAAATGAGAAAATGCGATCTAAATATACACAATATATATACATGTATATATATATATATACACTTGTGCCCGATATTATTCATACCCCTCGGATCTTTGAGATTTCTATAAGAATATTGCTCAAACCAGAAGGTAGACAATATTAAAGGGATTTCAAACAATAGATCAAGCATAAGCATTTAATTTAAACTCAACAAATAAATAAATTATGCAAGTTTGAAACATTATACAAAGAAAAACAATAATGGCACTAGTTCAAAATTATTCATACCTCTCTTACTAATAGTCAATAGCATGCCCTTTATTCTTAATAACTGCCTGTAACCGTTTTGGATATTTATCAACAAGGTTTTTACAAGCATCAACACTGATTTTTGACCATTCTTCAATGCAGTAGTTCTCCAAATCCCTCAAATTTCTAGGGTTGCGCTTTTTAACCTCAGTTTTCAATATGTGCCAGAGGTTTTCGATAAGGTTCAGGTCGGGACTCTGGCTAGGCCATTCCAAAACATTAATTTGATTATCCTCAAACCATTTCTTGACTATTTTGGCAGTATGTTTTGGATCATTATCCTGTTGAATGACCCAGTTTGGTCCTAAATGGAGCTTCTCCACATCCTGTCTAATGTTTTTCTGGAGTATCTCCAAATATTGCTCCTTCTTCATGGTTCCATCTATCTTGACCAAACTACCTGGACCACTAGCCGAAAAGGAGCCCCAAAACATTAGGCTACCACCACCATGTTTCACCGTGGGTATGGTGTTCTTTCTTTCTTCCTCCAAACGTAAGAAGCATCCATATGGCCAAACAATTCAATATTTGTTTCGTCAGTCCACAAAATACTTGAGAAAACGGACTCTGGAGAATTCACATAGGTCCTAGCAAACTTTAGACGTGCTGCAAGGTGTTTTCCGGTGTGCAATGGAGTCCTTCTTGGTCTTCTTCCTTTCAGACCATTTTCATGCAGAGTCCTTTGCAATGTTTGTCTTGATATTTTTATGCCAGAAGACTCCAGATTTTCTAAAATGTCCTTAGTAGTGGTGGTTGGATTTGCATTAACACTTCTTACAATATTCCTGGTGGCTCTAGCAGACAGTTTCCTTTTCCTTCCTCTACCAATCAAGTTGTTTGTTGTGTGGTGGCTCTGGAATTTATGATGCTCTGTACTGTTGCTGTAGGGACCTCAAATTTCTTGGAAATTGATTTGTAACCTAAACCATCCTTATGTGAATTCACAATTTTAGTCCTAAGATCATTACTAAGCTCTTTTTTCTTCCCCATTCTAATAATTCTTATTCTTTTATTGGTTTTCAGTTGATATCATTTTAATTTCTGAAAAATGCAAAAAACGAAATGAAATTAATCAAAGGTTGTATAAAAGCATTCAAAATAAGAATCAAACAGGAAACAAACAGTCAGAAACTCGATTAATACTGAAAAAATAAGGGGGTATGATTATTTTTGAACATTGCAGATTTTATAAATAGCTGTATATTTCTTTTATTACAAGTATCCCGAGATTTTAAAATGACGAAAATGATCAGAAGAGGTTTATTAAGAATATGTATCAATATGGACGTAAACAATAAATTCTTACAAAGTTACACCTAATAAACTCAATTTTCAAGGTGGGGTATGAATAATATCGGGCACAAGTGTATATATATATATATATATATATATATATATATATATATATATATATATATATATATATATGCATTTATAAATATGTATACGCATATATATATATATATATATATATATATATATATATATATCAGCGAGTAGGTTTCTGCGTGTTTATCTGTGTATATATATCGCTGTCAAATTATTACCTGCATCTATAGAGACTTCTATCTAAGAAAGTCTACTGTTCATTCTTAGCGTCGCCAGCGTATTTACTATGTTCACTAGATAAGTGCAATGTACTTCTGTGGCTTGTCTCTGTAAATGTATTCATAATATTTAGTAGCATTTTCATTTTACTTAGGCAGTTGTTTGTGTGTTTGACACATGTATCGTATCCTTGTCTATGTTGATCACAGAAAAATACAAATATATTATTACATAGTTAGCTTCGCTTATGGTGGTTGTCAACTGGGCTTGAAATGATGCGAAAGGTAATGTTTATATCCGATGGAACACGATATTTATGGAGTAATATATTTTTTTAAGCTATTGCTTGTATCCTGCATTTGAGACGTCTCTTACAGTTTTGACAACGTCTCTCTATATTCCAAGATTATTTATTAAATACGTCATGCAAACCATTTCGAATGCAAGATACGACTTCTCTTGAACTAACCTATCAGTAGTCTGATAACTTTTTAATGTTGAAGACGCTTGTATTAAGGTAAACGTCGTTTGTTTTTACGTTATCCTTACGTGAAACAGTTCATCGTTTGTTATCGTAAAACGATTTCGTACACAACTTTGTAAAATACAAATATACATATAATTTTAGCGCCAGTAAATTCCGAATCATTTTTTTATTTTAAATATTTAGATAATTCTGCTAATAGTAAATTCAAATATATTTCATTGTTTTTGTTTTTTTCATGACATTTTTCTTACGAAAAAATTGTTATTTACTTATTGTTAAAACAGTTAGGTGTTTTTTTCATTCTCTTTAATACGTATCTCGGTTGGATAATATTTCCTATTCACATGTAAAACAATCCTTGGATTGGTTTTATTATATACCCCGGCTGAGAAAAAAATCAACCTTAGAATTATTTGTTCGATTATTTTCCATTTGTTTCTCACTGATTCTATTTAGAACGAAATCTATATTTAGCAACCATGAACTTTCCGTTGGGTTCGGGTGCTACTACCTCACGAGTAATGTTGGTGTTCCAATCAGCAATCGCTTTTCCATTGTCAATTAGAAACTCTGTTTCGCCTCGCTAAACAATTCGGAGACATCTCGTCTGATGCTTCATGTTGCAATATGTGTTTATGTTTTATTGAAGTTTGCTCTCTCAAACTTGGGAGGTTCTATTTATAAACGCTGCTGATAGGAACTGACGAATAAAATTTATTCACTCTCTGCTATAAACCAATCAGGAACCAGAAATGCTCTATTAAAATTTAATCCCTAAGCATTCCAGCACATCATTTTTTTCGGGTTAACAACAATTTATTTTCTCTGTGGCCGCAGAGTTATAAAAAACAGAACCTATACAGAACAGCTGTCCACTGACAATTCGTCATCTCCAGGACTTGTATTGAATAACTACCCATCGGAAACTCTTATAAAACTGAACATGAATTCCAATCCGAGACTTCATAATTCTTCTCTTATGGGTGACACAACACTAAGGCACTTCATGCGTCCCCAAACATATCGATCCCCCGGTAGCTGTAGATCTATCATCTTCACATACGTTAATGGATTAAAATAGGAAACCCTTATTTACTGGATCTCAAGTGGTCGCGCCTCAATTACACAAGGTATTTATTCTAATATACTTATACGCTATTAATTACAAAACACATAACCCGGCATAGCCTTCCGATCAAACGTTAAATCTTTTCACATTATAACCGTTACGTTTAAGAAAAGCGAAACCTCGAGACGAAGAAGAAGCGTTTAAAGCTTAAGTCTTAACTTCCGCACTACGTGTTAAGAGTGCGAAGTTTTATGCAATATCACGATTTGAATATGTTGTCACAAGAAGAAAGGACCTGAAGGATGGCAAGAACACAAAAGCTATGCCAGGACTAGAGTGCCAAACACACCACTACCTAATCAATAATACCTTTACGTTCACCATAAAATCTGCGTACAGCTGGCCGACAACAAAGCGCAAGAGAAGACTATACATATCAAAGCTCGGAGATAAAAGATGGGAACTATATCTTGCAATCAACTCAGCATTGGAAGAAATCACTGATGATTCTGGTTCACCCGAAACACATGTGACTTGCTAATCAGCCCTGTATTCTGCGCTGTGGTAGAGGTACTTGCCTACACAAAAAACCAGAATGCGGACTGGTTCAACGAAAATGACCAAGAAATTAGAGATGCAATAGATGAAAAACACGGGCGTCAAATTCAAAACTATGTAACTCGCATGGAACAAATCAGAAGAAGCTGCAAAAATGAGGGTAGAAGTTCAGTAAACAACTGGAAAGTCAATGCAGCCAAAATGGAAGACCTGGAGAAGATGAATAAATGAAAACACTGTAATCTTCGAAAACAACAGAAGACAAAAAGAATAAACAAAAAGAGCCCAACGTATAGCTGGAGGCCAACGACATGTGAACCCTCCTCTATCCCTTGTGGTTGCTGCAGCCGTCACTTCCGTGCATAAATAGAACGTGTTTCACATCGTAGGAAATGCCGATGAACAAAAGTTGTACTCGTATCCAAGTTCTGACAACGACGATATATATATATATATATATATATATATATATACATATATATATATATATATAAGATACACTGTTTTGCAAATTAATATTTCTATATTAATAACGGACTTATATGCGCGTTCATTCCACCATATTTTCTCTATTTAGTATGTATTTAAAAGTAACCTATATGGAATGGTAAGCCGCATGTGCATATTACATCAAAGAACATCTAGTTTAATTTTTAGCTCAATGTTTTTCAGTATTTGCTGTACAAGAATCGTGTTCATTTTCCTCATAAAAATATTAAAATCCGTTTCTCTTTATTTATTTGTATTTGTTTTTACTTATAAATAGCTGACAGTAGTTCCATTGAAACCCACAAGTACGATTATTTTTCAGTTATGAGAGTAGTTTCTCCTTAAGGTAGTTCGCATTTTATTTTCATAAACAAAGTAGGATTTCTTTTATGCTCCACTAAATCAAACATGTGGTCAAATTTCGCAGCACGTTATGATATTCTGTGTATCTTTGGTATTATGTGACTAAACCCTCTGCCCGGCAATATGATTCATCCGGGCACCGTTGGGTATATAAAGCAAGTCTGTCTTTCTGTCTCTCTCTTTATATATATATATATATATATATATATATATATATATATATATATATATATATATATATATATATACACGCACACAAATCCCACAGAATTACTATATCCATGCTATGCCTAGTTAATGTAAACGTCATAAGCCAGCTGTGTCTCCTTTTTTTCATTGTTTGTCTTGTGGGTTGATTCACTGAGAAATTTATTAATAAAAATGTTTAAGCATTTTTACAATATTTATGGACGCCTAAAGTGGTGTTCTACATAGCTTTGTGGATATCGCTTGGACAACGTCTATTCTGACATCAATGATATGAAGTACAATCGGAAAAGGAGCATGATAGTAAAAATACCAGCAGCCAAGTCTTAATCTAAAAGAAATATAGAAAAGTAATTTTCCCGGCTATTCCTCGGAGTAAGATGGATTCATTCCTTTTATCGTCGTTTTCTTGATTTTTCTAGTGTTTTATTCAAGGTGGTATTGCTGATTTGTTCGTTTACTTGTATTGTTTTACTGTTTTATAATTGATTTCATTGGAAAGAGAATACAATTGGAATGAAACTGCGCATTGTTTATTACTTTGGGCGGAACATAAATGATTATAAAATAAACGTCTTCTTTACGCTCAATATCAGGCACATGTTAACGCCAAGAATGCCTCTAGGCTATTAATCGCTGTAGCCGACGCGCCTATCTAGGCCGTGCAAAAATAAAATAGAAGTACACGTATCTACATGTCTGATGTAGTTTATTGCATTAGATTGAATTGAATGTAATGTTTCTACCTGCACCTGATAGTAGTTGCATTGCTTAACGAAATTCAATGAACTAAATATTCTCGGACAATTTGCACGAACGTTTTGATGCATTTTCTAAGACATCTTCAGAAGTTGCCTTTTTACAGAGATATTTTGCCATGAGATTACAAACAATATAAGAAAAATATACTTATAAATGGAAAACATCTATGAAAAACATTATTTAAAAATGTATTTGAAGCCAACTATATTGTAACTCACATAAAAGCAACCTGGTTTTACACTGTTAAGGGAAGGTTTTAGTAAAAAAGTATATCGCTTGCACGAAATTGATTAACTTTTTAAGAACACTGAGATATAAATTGTTCTATGTAACAGAGCGTGAAGGCGCGTTTGGCTCGTATGCAAATGGCCCATGCGTCTGCGGGATGACGTCAGGGCGGCGAAGAAAAAACATATAAAAAAAAAGAACGTGAGTGCGGATCAGGTTTTGTTCGGGAATGTATCCGGAAATAAATGTTGTTTCAACGGATAAAAATGGGAGTCAAGTTTTTTCCTCTTCGTTGTTCACTGACATGGAATCTAGAAGGCGTTGAGTCCTGAGGGTTTACATCTTAACACGTGTATACACGTGTGTACTACGTTACCGTTACGGTAATAGAATAAAGGTTCCTGCTGTGCTTGCATTCCAAGAGGAATCAAGTATTTTGGTAGCAGTCGAACACAATCATTGTAGACAATAACTGAGTCAACAAAGACTGGCAACATTTCTTTTGCAAAAATGAGTAGGATATAACGGTACATTAAAGAGAAAGATAATATTTATTTTGATTTAGGCATCCACACACCTATCACCTCTCTTAATGTACAATTTTTCTTACATTTGAAGCGCAATGTTTCCGACAAAATTGAATAATTGCTGTTTTCTGAGTTGGAATATGCCCCTCTAATAGATAGTGCTCTATAGTTACAGACCTTGAAATGTTATTTTACCTCCTTACATTAAAAAAGATAAAAAAACATCGTATTATATAAGATTATATCCTATATGCACTCTTCTAAAGGCGATTCCGAATACTTCAAAGGCATGATCAGCTATATGTTATCTTATATAAATATCTATATGAAATGAGTATGTTAGAATGTACATTATTATATTTGAGAAAAATGTCAATTTTTCAAACGAATGAAATATTTAGATCCGTCAGATGATGGCTTTACAGTAAAGATTTAATTCATCGAAGGAAGTTATCACGCTAACTTTAATTATTAATCTCGGATATGAGGAGATACACTGTTATTCGGAATGATAACATCTATTATTGATAAAAGCAGACATAAGATGGTCTCTCCATTCAAATAGGCAGCAATGTGTGAATCAATGTCGTTTAAGGTATTGTTTATGCATAGTGCCATATGAATCATTTGGCAAATAATAATAATAATAATAATAATAATAATAATAATAATAATAATATTAGTGATGATAATAATAATAATTATAATAATGATAATAATAATGATAATAATGATATTAATAATAATAATAGTAATAATAATAATAATGGTAATAATGTTAATGATAATAATAATTATAATAATAGTAATAATGATAATACTAATAATGATAGCGATGATGATAATAATAATTATACTGATAGTAATAATGATTGTAATAATAATAATGATAATAATAAATATTGGCAATAATAATAATTCTGATATCGTTTTATAATTATAACATTATTATTATTATTATTATTATTATTATTATTAATAATAATAATAATAATAATAATAATAATAATAATAATAATAATAATAATGCTTAGCGATGCCAATATTATTATCTGGAGTAATTTAAACTCAGATCGATTGCTTTCTATACTTCACAATAAGATAAGTGAAAACGAGAGCACTCTGTAAAATAAATCAATGATAGTTACTTGCTTCTTGTAATTGCTTGAAGTGTTTTACATAAGATATAACACAAAACGCTCAAACTTATATTTGTTACAATCACTTTGAATTTAATAATACAATGCATACATCCCACAAAGATCGTATCTCCCATGACTGTTATTCATGAAATCTTATTCGTTACCGAACCTATTTGTCATAAGTGCTAGCAGCAATTGCGAGCATTTTGTAAAGTAGAGTATGTTTAGTCTGAAATACTAAGAAAAATACGTGCAAAAACAATGTTGTTTTCTAAGATCAATGCGTTGCGGTTTTGACTTATAATACATAAATTTCAAAAACAAAAAAAAATAATGCATAACAAGAACCATATACTGACTGGGTATGCATAAATATTACATGAATGCATTCATGTAAAGAAGAATAGTAACCGTTTAAATGTAACGTGATCGTTTTGCTCGAACCGTGGTCGTTACAGCGTAATCCTCTCTCATACCCTCGCTCCGTCTAAAATAAACAAACAAACAAAAATGCATAAATTCGACTAGGTTGTTTTTTTTTTCTGTTCCAGCAAAACGTATCTATGATGAGAACTTTCTAAGAACTGCCTGCTTTTTATTTTCTCTAAGTGTTAATTAAGTCGACCATGAAATTAACAACAACCTGCCGTCTCAACACCAGCTTAAAAGTATCCTGCGAAAACAAAGGCGTCACACGTTTATTTGATCCACGTTTGATATTTAGTTGAAACAAAAGCATTTACAAACGGTCGTTTCATCATCAAACCATCGCCACGTAATTTTCAAAGCCAGTGACACTATGGTATGATCCTTGGGTTTCTCTGGGGTGAATTACCCGTACCCAGCTTGCGGCGACAATGACAGCTGACATGGCGGTATATGGACGCTTGGCAATTTCTCATAAAATGTCGACTGCATCTCGTTATAAACATCCTCTTCATCCAACATGCGTATCGTCGTTTATTAAATCCCCTCTCAGCTTTCTGTCTTTTAGCTAGGTCTGCTGTGACGTCACCTCGCGTCCTGGCTTTGCCATTTGCATACATGAGATGTCGCTGCTGGTAAAATACTGTTTTACACGTATACACTCAAGATTTGTGATTGTTGCAATAACTTGATAGGTTAATGATATCCGATGTTGTTCAACAATATAGATAAGCAGAACACAATTTAAAAATTTCAGGGCATCAGAGGGTCTACTCTTCTAAAGCATCTTGTCATCAAGTATATGTAGAGGTTTAATTCCGACATGGGTAACATTATACGGGGTCAGCCTACATCCAAATGTGCTTGCATCTTTGTTTTACTTAATGTAGTCTACATCTCCTGTTCCAGTGACGGTACTACAGACAGAAATGTTAACGAATTTTGAACAGACATCAACCTACTCCACTTCGATATTTCCTTGCTAGATACGATCTTAAGTAGAATCCTCATATGTTTAACTGGAACTGTACCTTGTTTAGGTGTAAAAATTCGTACGAAAATGACATCAATTTATATCCTCTGTCGAACGAATACATGTTTTGTATAGCGCGTCCAATCTGTTTCCCACCGCTGCACATTATGCCCTACGCCTTCTGAGTACAATTTCGTTTGTAGGTCGGGTAACCTGGCATGTACTTATATTATCATAATGAAAATGAAAACCAATCACTATTTACGTTGGTGTCCTTATCTGTAATAACTTTAATACATGCGGGGTTCGATACCTGAAGAATCTTTACTCAAGAAATATCATCTGATTACAAAATCAATTAAATCAGAAATTTATGTTGTGGAAATATAATTAATTAGAAAGGAAGTAACTTGTTTTCCCTAATGTGGTCAAGGAGATAAGTTAAACGCGTCTTGTTTCTTATCGGTTGGCGCATTTTCATTCTTCCGCATATTTTAAATTAGCTGACATTTTAATACCGGCAAATTTATATTTTTACTTAAACATCCAAAATTGATTAGATTTTAAAACCAATCGGTAATGATAACTAATTTATTACTAAACGTAATTGAATATTCATTTAACAACTAGTATTCTTCATTTTATTGTACATAATTAATCATCATTTTTAATGGGTTGTAACACGTATAATGTAAGTATTTAAAGATAAAGAAGATTTACCGAGTTGATAGCAGTGTGTATTATTATTATTATTATTATTATTATTATTATTATCAATATTATTATTATCAATTTTATTATTATCATTATTATTATTATTATCATTAATATTATCAATATTATTATTATCAATTTTATTATTATTACCACTATTATTATTATCAATTTTATGATTATTATTATCATTGATATTATCAATATTATTATTATTATGATTATGATTATTATTATCATTAATATTATCAATATTATTTTTATCAATTTTATTATTATTATTATTATTATTATTATTATTATTATTATTATATTCTCACTTGAAGTTTTTGAAAGTCTATAAGTGATTCTTGTTCGATAGGTGCTCGCTTGGAGAGTATATCACAACATTTCTCCTTGGATTACCGTTTTTTTTCCAAAACCTCAGACTGTATTACATTATCTCCTCTGCCGTACACAATTGATTTTGTTTTTTATAGCAATCAACCATTGTTTACTCTCAGAGTTGAACATAAGGATAAACACTTTGTTTCATTTTTCCGCTCGTAATATTATTATTAGTAGTGTTAGTAGTATTATTATTAGTAGTAGTGATAGATTTAGTATCGTGTAGTAGTAGTAATAGTAGTAGTAATAATAGATTCAGTAGTAGTAGTATTAGTAGTAATGTAAGGGATTGAAATATTATGTTAGGATTCAATGCTCATGTTAAGAACACAATACTTTCTGCGTAAACTTGGCAGAAAATTCTAAGTATTTTATCAGAATAGATAATATGATAATGCATACCTTCTGGGGAGCACAGTATGGCTATTTCTCACTAGGCCGTAAGTACTCAGACAGATATATGCTCGGACTTGTAGTCTATATTACAAACACTCTCCGCTTAACTTGGGAAACCAAACTTGAATCAGACGACCAAGGGGTGTGTGCTTTAGATTTACATGCAATATAACATTAGCTATATATATATATATATATATATATATATATATATATATATATATATATATATATATATATTTTACCGTTCTCCTTCGATCCGGGACTGTACGCTAATCAACCAGGTCACTGGCAGCATAGATACAGCACTCTCTCTAGATACTAGCGAACAAGTACCTGTATTTGGTGACTTCAATGTCCACCACAGTAATTGGCTTGGATTTTCTACTTACGCAGACAGCTAGTAGTATAACACACATATATATCTCATTCTCTGTCACAGACGGTTAAGTTTCCGACAGGTTTCTCAGATCAACAAGATGAACATGTCTCAGGTCTATATCTATTGCTGACAACAGTGATCCCGGTGATTGTGTAACGAAGAATAATAGCCCACTCCGAAATGATGATAACGCTGTAATAATGGTAGATATTGCTCTTAATTGTCGACTCAAAACGACACGGTATTACAAGAAGGCTGACTGGGAATTCAAAAAGGCAATTGAAGCACATGTTTTACGCAAATTATTCTACAGCAAACCCCACTCTGCATAATAGATTACTTTTAATTTTGCAGCTACCATTGCACAAAGGCAGCATGCATACAATAAATTTGACCGACATACGCCCAGTACAAACAGACACAAGTATATTGAAGCTAGAAATAATGGTAAGAATGAAATAGTGAAAACTAAGAGAGAATATACCACATCCACCCGAAAACGCATCGAAGCACAGAAATTAGGAACCATAATTTCTGAAATATCTAATTGTCCATCAACCATTTTCCCTTATCAGATAATCATGAAGTTGTTTGCACGGCAACAGAGAAGATTAACAAGTTTGCCCGTCGGTTTGCTTCAAACTCCACCTTGGACCAAGCAAACCACTCTCCCCCTTACTTTCTTTTGCGGACAGATGTCACAGTGAATGATCTGAAAATTACACCTTCTAAGGTGCATTATACCATAAAAACCAAGACATCTCAAAAGTATGTGGACACGATCTCATCCCGGTATACTATAAAAAATGTTCCACTAAAAAGTGCTCCAGTCCTCTCCAAACTTTACAACAAATGTCTTAATGAATCTTGTTTTCTGACTGCTGGAAAACTGTTTTGAGTCGTACCAGTTTACAATACTTCTGGCGATAAAAATGGCCAATTATATTATTGCTCAATTAGCCCCCCTATCGCATTTCGTCAAAATATATGTACTCATAATTTACCAAGAACTAGGCCATCATCCTACAGCTGCGAAACTTTTTGCGACGAACAATATAGATTAAGCAAGTCTGTTCCACAGCAGATATCCTAAGTGCAATCTCTTAACGTATATACCATATACTGGACAAAGCAGAGAAGAGCGCTAGCCCTAGATATATCTAAGGCTTTTGATTGGGTTTGTCACTGTGGGTTTCTCAGGAAATTCAGATCATACAGTATCACTGAACGAATACTTAACATAATTAAATCTTTCTTAAATAAGAGAAGAATCCAGGTTGTCCTCGACGGTCGTTCATCTAAAAGCAATGATATAAATGTGGGTGTAACATTGGATTTTCAGTTTTTCATATATTCATAAATGCCGTCCCTGATAAAATTGTCTCTGACATTGGTATATGTGCTGATGACACAACGCTTTATAACAGACACGCGTGGAAACACATGGACAATTATCAAAGTAAATTGCAGAAACACTAAAGGAACAGTTCTAATCTGTAAGGGGATGGGGACAAAAATGTATGTTAATATCCAATGCTGCCAAGACTAAGATTGTTTCCTTCAAACATCATTAGAAACAGTCTCAACTCTCAATAGCTATGGCTAAATATACATTCTCTAGAAGTACTTCTTTCAAACTTTACACAGGGAACATCGATTGGATTATATACACTGAGAGCATTGCCAAGGCCGCTGTGAGGAATGTCGGCTCTCTCTCTCTCTCTCTCTCCCTCTCTCTCCCGTGATAGAAAGTTACTTACGCCTGAAAGTATCCTGTACATGAAAAAATCCCCCATTGGCCCATGTATGATGTATTATTGTCACATTTAGGCTGGTGTATTTGCTACTAGTCTCTCGCTACTGGACAGGGTTCAAAAGATTGCCGCTTAACTAAAAAGTCCCGAGCTGTCATCTAAGCTTCAAGCTCTGACCCATCGACGAAATGTTACATCCCTCTGCCATTTTACAAGTATTTTAATCGTTGATGCTTAGACGAACTACAAAATTTTGCACCCCTTCGACGTAAATGTTACCAATAAATCCGACTATCACCAACATTCCTGCACTACTCAATAGAGATCCATTGATGTGAAAAAGCCTTCTACCCAAATAGTTTATTCCCCAGAACGGCTAGACTCTGCAACTCCCTTCTGGGCTTCTGCTTTCCTAACTTACGGACATCTTCATCTTGGTGCTCATGTCTATACATCTCTGCAACTTCCCTATTATTGGCCCCTTAAATCAAAGTGGCACATTGCCTTGTTTGATGTGAAAATATAATATATATATATATATATATATATATATATATATATATATATATATATTCACAAACGATAAAATTAATGCCCTAAAAAGGATGATATGATTCCATTTACTGAAAATCGTTTTTTATTTTTGTCACAAACTTCTTTCATATAGCCAGTTGTGTATAACCCGCAAGAGCGATAGAAGCTTTATATCATGTCTGAAATTGAGACAATATTGAACGAGCGAGATCGAGGATGAACCGCTGTACAACGCATGTTCTTCTCCGATGCGAGTTAGTACATTAGGACAGTCCCAATCCTCTCATAATGCAATTCTTTACGATGTAAGTGTTGAGGCCACAACTTAACGAAATTTCCGACACCGCTTGTGATCTTTGGTGTGGTCCCAAGTGTATGCAAAATCATGGAACCTACGAAATCAGCTGTAAAGTCAATCCGAAGTGCATCAGGATATACCGAAGAAAGTAGTTATTCCCTAATGCAATCATGTCGCCGCTGGCAGATTCTGAGGGTGGCAGCAGAACTCCGGCTTGGCTTTAGAACGATTGCTACGACATTGTATACTTCTTTTACTGTTCCTTCTAATCTCCGGGCCTGAACCTGCTGAACCACGTTTAGTCATACGTCGTAAAATTCACGGAGATGAACTCCTACAACATCAAATTCATCTGATCGCCACCATCCGGCGAGTATTTGTAAAGCTTTGCCTGGCGTTTGTAGAAAAAACTGGCTCCCGATTCCGGATCTGTATCGAAACGGTGACTGATGCTGAAGTCGTCTACATAAAATATATGACAGTTTTACTACATAAGAGCATTAAAATAAAACTGAGTATTGTTTTCTTTGTGGCGATAAATTTATCGTTCCTTTCTGTATACACACACACACACACACACACATATATATATATATATATATATATATATATATATATTACTAGCAATCGGTGCCCGGCGTTGCCCAGGTGTTTTGAAGTGGATGCTGAGGAAAAAAAACGGTCAATTTTTTTAAACTTGACCCCTATTATGACCTCTTAACATTTATTGTTTAGGGATCAAGTAAAGTTAATAAGTTAGATCCATGTCCGAGGAATCTATGTATAAAATATCACGTGTTTAGACCCTAAATTGTAGGAGGAGTTTGGTAGAGTTCTCAAAGGTCAAATTGTTGAATATTAACCACGTAATCGCCAAATTTCTGTCGAAAACCTATCACATCGATTTTCCCAAATCTCAGTACCCTGTATATACAAATTTCGAATCTGTAGGCTAAAAATTGACAGAGTTTTAGCGAAGGGAAATGCACACAGACGCACAGACACACACAGACACTATCACTTATATATATATATATATATAAACATAACCATCATATATATAAGGATAATAGTACGCCATATATATATAACAAAAGACCATTATTTACTGAAGTGAAAGGAAAACCCGGGGGAACTTTACCCAAAAATAAATCTATATTTTTTGTGTGTATTGATAGTCTTATCAACACCCCTTTTTTCTATTTATTTAAAAAGAAAATACAACTTTGTTATTTATGAGTCGTGGAATTGCATTCATCTACAAAAGATCTAGCTAATGTGCATATTTTTTATCGTTTTTAATTAATTCCCTATTAGTTTTTTTTTTGTTCTCTTATACGATGGTCATCTTTATTTAACTATTACGTGTAATTATATTCATACAGATATTCTATATGATTTATATTTGCGTAATATTTGCGTAGAAATGAAGAAAATCAAATTTACTGTGTTTATCGTGTTGCCATAACAACGTGACGTAGCCAAGGACGGTAGTGGACGTGAGTGTGTGTGCGTGTTTTCGTGCTGTGTTTATATTATGCATATTGATTCGTATCTTATCAACTTTTTCGAATCTATGTGTACAGTAATACAAACCCGTTTTTCGAGCTGAATAAATTTGTTACATTGAATAGAAACACAAAAAATATATCCAGTTTGGTGGAAAAGTAACTTATCTTGCCTTTAATAACATTTATTTGTTGTATATTTGTTTTTGACAAGTTTTTCGAATCTATGTGTACAGTAATACAAACCCGAAATGAAAAGAGCACGAGTGAACGCGCGTTTTATATAAAAATAAGTATTTTTAAATTTTATCTTTCTAGCTTTAAAAAAACGTTTTAAAATTTTATCAGCCGGCATAATTTATTTTTAAATATTGAAAAATTTCAGGAAAATTAATTTTTGCTAGATTTTCAAAACATTGTTTTCGTGTTGTGTGTACGTGTCTGCGGCTAGCACCAGAATGGCGGCCGTGATGTCATAGGTTGGATTGTTAGATTGTGTAAGTTTCGTATTTTTTAATTTGTAAATAACAAGTTATGAAAAAAATAAACCCTTCCAAGATGGACAATAAATAAAGCCATAATATTTTATGGTAAAGGTAAGAACGTAGGAACCATAGTTTTTAGGAGATGGGATTATTGGATTAACCGATCAGAAATCGTCTGTGGCACACACATCTCTGTTTTTATAGATATATAGATTATTGGCAGATAGGCACACATATATATGTATTTTTAGAAAAGCTAAATACATACACATTCACATAGAAAATTAAAAAAGATAGCAGTATTTATTACCGTTTTCTTCAAGATTTTTTCTAAGTGACAAATTTGAAATATCGTATTCCTGTATAATTACATTACATCAGTCGACATAAATTAAAAACATAAACATTGATAAATAATTAAAAATTATAACTGTTTCTTTCTGTTTGCCTTCATGGGATTTATTTAATACAGATCGAAGGTCATTTTTGCAATATTTTTATGTCTGTGTTTCATTTGCCAGAATTTCGGGAATATATGAAGTCTTATTAAAGAAATGTATCTGTTCCGGACGCTTATCTATTAGTTTAGGTTGCTTATAAAATCAAGTAATAAAATGTAAAAGGCAAAACTCGGCGTAGTGCGATGTCTAGATGTTTATATCGAAAGGTGCCTTGATCTGTCTTTACCCTGTGAATTATCTAATCATATTAAATTACCGTCCAGTATTATTGGACATAGCATTTCATGAGACGTCTTTAGTGCAACTTCTTATCAAAATGTTGATATATATCAAATACTACCAACCACGCCGCTCTGCTTTATTAAATGTATGATATGAGTTCAGATATGGCCGTTGTGATATCTGCAGTAAACCCCGATTGACTAATTCAATGCTAAATCAGGTAAGATTGCCATTTTAGAGGTAGTAAACTATAACTAGGTTAATTAATCATATAACGGGGTAAACGAAGGGCTATGGTTTCGGGGTCATTTCCTATACCTGAGTTAATGAAAACGGCTTCTACTGAGGCTATTTGCAGACAATGCGGGAGAGACGATTCGCGGTACATTTGTTATAGAGTTTGGAGAATACATGCACTTGTTACGTAGATTGTTTTTAAATAAATATAACAAGCATATGATTAGATCTAATTGGTAAAGAAAAATCAAGGACTGTTTTGTTTTTATATACAGCTATAATTCAATAACTTGAGTGTTATTTCTTCCGCCCGTCACACCGATAATTTCCTGGGTAAGGTTGACACTGCTGTCCAAACTTCCAATTTCCAAACTTCTGTATACGCAATTCACCTTCTCTCAACACAAAACGAACTTCTGCTAGCTTAACTTATTTCTTCGAAATCCAACTTCAAAATGAACGTCCCTCTAAAAAATCAACTCTCTTTTATCTCCAACCAGGGGCATCTCATTTGCATATCGGGTGGTCACATTGCAGGCATATAAAGAGGTAAGGTACCCATTTTTGTTTCTTTCTTCTTCATTCATTTCATTCCACGACCGACCCGTTGAATTATGCACACGTGCTAGTTAGGTAAGTCGCACGTTTCCTTACACCAGCACAGGCAATGGGGTGATAATCAGATCATAGTGTGGTATCTGTCCGTATTAGTAAAAAGTGAGAGACAGAACTGCTAGAAAAGCTGTTAATTATATGCGTTCCTGTTCAAAGCACACAACAGTTATTTGATCATGTTATGTTACTATAAAACAGGATTTTCTGGTTTACGCTACTTGGTGCGGCTCATGGTAATCTCTATCAACCTAATCTTAGCTTTGTTACTGAATAAAGTTTAAATAACAGATTGGTGGCTTTCTGTGCAATGAACCCTTGTCTATTGTGGCGATAAGTATTACGTTCACGAAAAGCGTTTGATAACCAGCGTATTACCACAATTTCCCAGAATTAAGTATTCAGAGAATACAGATTATTCCAATCATTTAAGAAACTTTCATTAAGCGGTTGGTGTTATTTCGCCTTTTAAAGTAATGAGTTCTGGGTTTGTAATCAGATGTTTATGGTGATATCGACTACCGTAATAAGGTAATAATGGTCCAATAGTCTATGCGAATCAATTTAATAAGCATCACGCAATGTGTTCGAAGTTGTCAAGTGATTCCAGATGATTATAACGATGAAGGTTTGTCGAAAACTGATGGTTTCTACAGAGAAACGGTTAAATGCGCTGGTATTGGCTGCATGTGGGTAGTTAGAGATACGGAGCTGTTTGCGGTTTAAATTAAAATACACAAATATTTTAAAACGCTGATCCGACTAAAGTACTGCCTTCTACTATCGAATAAATAATCGAGTATGGACAATTGCGGATCGAATAGAAGGAGGGAATACATCTAAGCGTATGTAGGTATATCTCTCTTATTCTAGACTAATTCATTTAGTCACGAACCAGGTGTAAATGGGCGTGTTAATGTATTTCTTAAACAGTCGAAAGGAAACATCAAATTTAAAAAAATAGACAACTATATGTTATCTTCGCTTTTTTTAGATAGTCCCAGATCTAAAATAGACATTAATTCAGTATCGCACGGATTGGTGAAAAGGACAGAAAAAACGTGTTTGTTTTATAGTATGCTTTATTTTATCGTTTTATAGTTATTTTTTATTCATTAATAACATTTATTTTAATTGGTTCTCTTAACCAAGATAATCTCGATGTCAGAAAATAAAGCAACTGTTTTATTAATAGCGACATTGCAAACCATACCCCTTACCCGATAGTAAAGCCAAGTGGAGATAATTTAAAGATGGACTAAATATACTAATAGAGTACAACTTTTGATAATAAAGGCAGTCTTAATTTTGAACAAAACCTAGCGCTTATTTTATTCGTTGGGAATAGCAGCAAACCACACTCTAAAATCTGTACCCTCAACTTATCAGAATAAAAGGTCCCAAAAGAACCATTGAATTGCATTAAAATGAAGATGTCCCAATATAGAAGCGCATATGCACTCGTACAGCGTTCATTTGCCTAGTAAAAAAAATCAAGCACTGTGTGTTTTAACATAAATTCTTAGCTGGGTGATATGCAAAATATTTTTACTATTACAATGAAAAACTTTAGATTCATATGTATTCGGGAAAGTAAGACGTCTCCACATATACTTTGTTATTTTCTTTAATTTAACCCCTTTTTTAGAATTTATTAGACAAAATTTAACTTTTATTTTACCGTGCCAATAAATATGATCATCACTGTATATATATATATAAATATATATATATATATATATATATATATATATATATATATATATATAACTACTTAATTTACTCCCATAAAATTAATATACGAAAGTATAAATTTATACGTAAACTTTAAGTATTTACTTCAAAAGTGCTCAATACGTAGGTAGAGATAGTAAGTTATAAAATATATATGGCGATTAAGCTACACTGAATATTCCGCGTTTCATCCACTCTAGGCTTATATATATATATATATATATATATATATATATATATATATATATCCATCTATCCATAAGCCTAGAGTGGATGAAACGCGGAATATTCAGTGTAGCTTAATCGCCATATATATTTTATAACTTACTATCTCTACCTACGTATTGAGCACTTTTGAAGTAAATACTAAATAAATATATATATATATATATATATATATATATATATATATATATATATATATATATATATACCCACTCAGGCTTATGGATATATATATATATATATATATATATATATATATATATATATATACCCACTCAGGCTTATGGATATATATATATATATATATATATATATATATATATATATATATATATATATATATATTCCGCGTTTCATCCACTCTAGGACTCTTGAGGTTTATGGATAGATTTATATATATATATATATATATATATATATATATATATATATATATATATATATACACACACTCAAAAACTCACACACACATAAATATATAATGTTTTATTGTTCTATATCTTTAAAATCAATATTGCACTATTTAATTGAGATTGTCGGAATGACTTCCTCATCTTGGTTGTTATTGTCACAACGTTTCGGCCGTTTTGCCCACCGGCCTTCGTCAGGTGTTTTGTACCGAGCTGGGGAACCGTTTGTTAGGAGGCTCGAACCCAACCCTTGATTATTATTACGAGGGTACCGTGTTCGGACTCCAGCTAGGCTTTGGGACATAGTTGCTGATTCTCTGTTTTGAATGTTACTCTTTCACTGCCTTCGTTCAGGATTGAACTCAGCACCTTTGGGTAACTGTAAACTTTGATACAACGTCTAGGACCACTCGGCCATATGTCACTAGGACAATTCTTAGTTGGTTTCTGCTAATGTTAAATCTATGTTGTTATTCAAGGTTTTCTCTCTCTATCAGAGGTGGCCAAATTGCATTCAGCTCTATGCTTGGTTTGCTCAGTAGGTTGTTATGTCCGAGCAGGTGAGCCGTTTCTTTAAGTTTTCTCACTTTCCAGTGGGTCTTTCTGTTTATTATTTTTACTTCATCCTATAGGGGGCGATGGTCCCCCCTCTCCATCCAGACATGGTTAGCTATACCCGATTTTTCCGTCTCCCCTTTAGTTACCGCTTTTCGGTATTCTTCCACCCTTTCTCTAAGGGGGCGGCATGTTTCACTCTTGTAAACCTTTTTGCAACTGCATGGGATGGACTATATGCAGTTTTTGGTCATATTTTTCTCCATGCGGGGCTTCACTCGTACCAGGTTTCGTCTGAGTGTTTACTCGCTCTTGAATACCGTCCTGATGTTGTAGGGGGCACATATTCTCTGAATCTTTTCGGAGATGTCTCGTATGTATGGTAGACAGGCCGTTGGAGGTTTTTTGGGTTTCATTCTCATCTCTTATTCTATTAACACATCTGGTGGATAGTATGCTATCGGGGTAGTTGTTACGACGGAGCGTATTCTTCAGCCTGACCCTTTCTTGGTGGTATGTAATGGTGTCGCTGTTTATTGTCTCTGCTCAATGTTGTAAGCAGGGTGCGATTCCATGTTAAATACTGTATGGGTGATGGGAGTTGAAGTTTAGGTATTGTCCGGTGAAGGTAGGCTTGCGATATACGGATATCTTAAACCCATGCTCTGTGCGTGATATGAGTATATCAAAGAAGGCCAGTTGGTTATCTTTGTCTTTCTCCATTGTGTACTGTATCGATGGTCTTATTGAGTTCACATGGTCTAGGAGAGCCTGGGTGTCTTCCTGATGGGACCAGAGTATGAAGGTGGCATCAACGTATCTTAGCCACATGGTGGACTTTAAGGGAGCTGAACCTAAGGTCATGTCTTCGTAGTATTCCATGTATATGTTCCTCATCACTGGTGATAATGGCGAGCCCATAGCTAGTCCCTCCTCTTGTCGATATAGGTCAGTAATCATTCTGAAGTAGGTTGTTTCTATGCAGAATGTCAGCATTTCCATTATGTTTGTCAATGGTACACATGTGCGCTCTTTTATGGAGAGGTCCGCAGCTAGTTTGTCTTGAATTACTGCTAGTGCCTCACTAGTTGAGACATTAGTGAACAGGCTAACCACATATACGTTTACCATTTGGTTTGTACTGATGGGTGCTCCCTTGATCAGTTCCGTGAAGTGGGCAGAATTCTTTACATGTGTTGCTGACTTGCCTGCTAATGGGTTTATTATATCCACAAGGTACCTGCTCAGTGGGTGGCATGCTGAGCCTCGGCAGCTCACTATGGGTTTGTGGAATACCGTCTTTGTGTATCTTGGGGAGACAGTACATATGTGGTAGTTTACTGTAATGCTGGACCAGCTGTCTATATCTCATCGGAGCGATGTGTTCCTTGTTTTTGGTAAGGATTTGTAACAGCTTTCTTTCGGTTTTCAAAGTTGGGTCCTTCTTTATTTTACCATAGCTACCATCTGCGATAAGGCATGCAGACATTTCAGAGTACTCTGACATGTCCATCACCACAGTAGCATTGCCTTTGTCTGCTGGCAGAATTATTATACTGCTGTCACTCTGTAGGGTTCTTATAGCCAGCCTATCTTCCCGAGAAATGTTTGATTTAGGAGGCTTGGCTTTCTGGAGTACTTGTCTCACTTTCCATTTTATTTCATCACCTTGGGTTGATGGGATTCTCAAGGCTATATCTTCCATGTGTGTTATGATATCTAAGAATGGAACGCGTTTGGTTGTTGTTGCGAAGTTGAGACCTTTATTTAGTACTGCTTCCTCGGAGTGACTTAGTTGGCGGCTGCTGAGGTTGATGACCGCTTTCACAGATGAGCGGTGTTTTGATGTTACATTCCTCTGGTCTTTGAGCTTTGTGAGCTTCTTGATTTGGCGTCCTTTGACCTTCTCATATTCTTGACTGTACGATTTATCCAGATCTGATTGGATTCTCACCCTGGCTTCCTCTTGAGTCACTTTGACAAGGAACGATGTTAAGGTGTTGGAGATTTCGTTCCTGGGTTTTTGTTTATTCCAGCGGGTGTGTTGGATCCTTTCTCGAACGAGGGCATGCCTTGCCCTTTCCGCGATTCTACGTGCCTTCCTTGAATCCACTGTTGTTTGTAATGTCAACCCTGCTGGCATGAATTTTAAGTCTCTACATCTTTACAGGAAGGTTAGATGGTTAGCAAGTCTTTCCAGTTAGAAACAGCTCACATGCTTGGACATAACAACCTACTGAGCAAACCAAGCATAGAGCTGAATGCAATTTGGATACCTCTGATTGAAAGAGAAAACCTTGAATAACAACATAGATTTAACATTAACAAAAAAACAACTAAGAATTGTCATAGTGATATATGGCCGAGTGGTCCTAGACGTTGTATCACAGTTACTCAAAGGTGTTGAGTTCAATCCTGAACGAAGGCAGTGAAAAAGTAACATTCAAAACAGAGAATCAGCAACTATGTCCCAAAGCCTAGCTGGAGTTCGAACACGGTACCCCCGTAAAAATAATCAAGGGTCGGGTTCGAGCCTCCTAACAAACGGTTCCCCAGCTTGATACAAAACCACTGACGAAGGCCGGTGGGCAAAACGGCCGAAACGTTGTGACAATAACAACCAAGATAAGGAAGTCAGTCCGACAATCTCAATCAATGAAAACACCTCATCTCAAAAATACAGACAATTACTGCACTATTAAATGTTGCAATTGCAATTGACAAGGAAATAAGCCTGAAGAGTCCTAGAGTTGATGAAACGCGGAATATTCAGTATAGCTTCATCGCCATATATACTTTATAACTTACTATATATATATATATATATATATATATATATATATATATATATATATACATACAAACAGACAGACGGAAAGAAATAAAGATGATAGAGAGAGAAAAACAGACTGGCAGGAGGAAAGAGAAAGAGAGACACCAAAACTTCGGAAAACAATTTATTCGTAATTATTGCGTAATACCTATGAGCAAAACCATTATATTTTTTCTGATACCCCTTTATATATATATATATATATATATATATATATATATATATATATATACAGAGAGAGAAAGAGAGAGGGGCAGGGAGAGTGAGAGAGAAATAGATAGATGGATATATATATACATATATATATATATATATATATATATATATATATATATATATACACACACAGACACACACATATATATAAAGAGTGAGAGAAAGGGAGGGAGAGAGAGAAATAGATAAATGTATGTATATATATATATATATACACTCACGCACTCACACACAGTTATATATATATATACATATATATATAGTTTTTTATTATTCTATATCTTTAAAATCAATATTGCACTATTTAATGTTGCTATTACAATTGACAAGGAAATTAATTTAAGACACATTTTTTTTCTTTTTATGCAGCAATCTTTGCAGCGTAAAGAAGATTTTTATTATTTTTAATATTCAACTATAAAGATAATAAATCTGTAATTTTTTTCGATATAATCTCACAAGGGAATTGAAAATCTCACTTGCATTACCATATTGCAATGTTCTTTGTCGTAAAAACCTTGTCCGCGAACCAATCATAACAAACTCGTTCATCTTGCTAGACTTGCTATTGTTTTTTTTTTCTGACACCGAATTATAATACAGGCTGTTTAAAATAATTTAAGCGTTGTTTTTTTTTTTTTAAATAGTCTCATCATACTTCTATTTTTCCTCGGATTTACTTCATGGAAACGTAAAATAATAATTCATTTGCATTTTTCAATATAAAATTTATTTTATTTCCTTTCTCAGTATAAATTGCCAAAGTCTCACTTTTCCTCCAAATCACTTAATCCACTCATCTGGACATGATGTGCTATACTGTTATACATTCACATTTCTTATTATGAAGGTAATAAAATAATATACGAGTTTTCCGTGCTTTTTTATCTGACTTTTAATGGAATATTTTAGATTCATATCACTTTGCATTAAAGTTGAGCGCAAAAGAAATGTGCAGATTAGCGATTCATTCATTTGTGCTCCGCAAGATGCATATGATTAATTCATTTATATAACATAATTAATATACTCATGATGATTTATATATATACATATACATATATATATATATATATATATATATATATATATATATATATACATCTACAAATATCTATTACAGGATCGCCAAACGGCTTTGCGCTGTCGTAAAGGACGCTAAATATATGCATTTATGCAGATTTCCTATCTTTATTAATATATTAATATATATTAATATATATATAAATATAAATATATATATAAGTAATCCAAATACAGTACTCTTGCGCTGTTTCACAGCCTATGAGTGCGGCTAGACAGGCAACTTTATCAATTCAGGAGCGAGGACCGACCGCCCAAATGACAGTAAAGTATTGTCACCATTGCGCTATAGAGCTGCTGCTGTGTAACTTGAATCAACGATGTTTTGACATCGTCCAAATGTCTCCGCTCAATTTGTTTACACAAAGAGCGTCGCTAAATACTTTAATGGCAGTTTGTATATCACCTCCGAATATTCTCAACCCAAGATACGGAACAATATAGTCATCCACATACAGTACTTTTTCGCTGTTTCAAAGCTCATCAGTGCGGCTAGACAGACAATTGGATCAAGCCAGGATCGAACCTCTATCGCCCAAATGACAATCAAGGCTTCCCACTATTGAACTATATGTTGCTGGCATGTGTGTAATGAATTAAGGATGCTTTGACATCGTCGAAATGCCTCCTCTCGAATTGTTTACACAAAGACCGTCACTTAATACGCTAATGCGTTTATATATCACTTTCCAATATGCTCAACGTAAGATAGGGAGAATTATATATATATATATATATATATATATATATATATATATATATATATATATACATATATATATATACACGCACACACATACACACACCCTACCCCACCCTAAAGGAAAAGAAAAAAACATTAGCCGAAAGAGATAGCGACTACAGCGAGGTCAACGTCTCCCTGGACAAGCCAAATAAAAAAAACAATAAAAATTCAGCATACCAATTTATAATAAACACTTACAAGCCTCCACCGGTTGGAAAAACTTCAAATTAACTATGAAAAATCGCCATTTTTACACATTTGAAAATAATTTCTGAAGAGGACGCATCACAGACCGTCTGAAACGCGCGTAAACGATTTCAATGACTTAAAAAAAATTATTACATTGATCTAAACATAATTCTCAATGAAAAACCAAGACACGGAATAATAAAATAATGTTAAAAAATACACATTGTTGGTGACTACTCGCTTATTTAAATATAAATACATATATATATATATATATATATATATATATATATACATACACATATATATATACATATATATGCATATATATACATATATATATATACATATATATATATATACATATATACATATATATACATATAAATATATACACACACAAATATATATATATATATATATACATATACATATATGTTCGTACATTGCATGTTCCAACATATTCTCAAATATTGATACAATTAAAAGAAGTCTGTCTGCAGCATGAATAACGGTGTTATTTTTTATTTTCCCCTCCAAATATCTGAAAATATAGCCATTAAAATCAAAATCCCTGCCAACAAATGTGAGTACACCCCTTACGAAAAGTTGCCAATATTAACTTGCAACATGCCAACTCACAATATTTTGTGTGGCCACCACCATTATTCAAAACTGCCTTTACTTTCCTGGATATTGATTTTACCAGACATTCGTATCTGGCCACTGGACTACTCTACCATTCTTAAATTATAACATTGCGGAGCTGGCGGATTTTTGAGTCTTTACGCACCCCGCTGTTTGCTTGAGGATACCCCAAGATATTCCATTGGATTGGCAGGGATTTGGCTTTTAATAGCTGTATTTTTAAGGTATTTTGCGGGGAAAATACATTAACTCTGTGATATATGCTGCAGACTAACTATTTTTATTGTGTCAAAAAGTCATTTATTCAATGTTGTCAGATGAAGACATATACTTAAATATTTGAAGAATTTTTTTTGGGGGGGGCTAATCCCTTTTGTGATACACTTCACACACGCACACACACACACGCACACATATATATATATGTATATATATATATACATATATATAATAACTTGCCCCTAATCTCCATATCTTCGTCGCGTTTAAATACAAGACAGTAAGATTTGCAACTTCTCTTCTTGTAGGTATTTCTAAATTTGTGTATTTATATACGCACATTTCCATTTTATCTTAATAAACCATATTGTATTCTATAGTTGTCAATATGATTATCCTATAATTCAATCCGTCTACCATGCGCATGCTATTGTTTAGCCACGACTAGCTGTAAGTTTACTCTTTCTCTCCATTTTATTGTGCTTATCTTTCCATGTTAGATTCTTTAAGTTTCAATTTCTCGCCCTGCCTTTTCTACTTTGTTTCCCTCAATTCCATCTTGTGTATTTCTATTTGGATTTTTGAAGCTGCAAAAAGCCGCCTCGCATAACGAAACCATCTAAATTACATTTTCTTTTAATTTATTTTTTTTCTTTTCTCAAATCAGCTGCGATCGGTCCGCGCGTCGAAATGCACGCAAACCGACGCTTCCTGTGAAGTGAAAATCTTGTTTATAGCAAAACACTTTGATTATATATATTTTTTACTATTAAAATTGTAAACAAATATATACATATATATATATATATATATATATATATATATATAAAGTAACATTAAAACGGCGTGTTTCTGCCATGCAAAGTTCAGACATGTACATGTTAGTAGGCCATGAAACTGATTCACGCACAAACGCGAGAATAAAATACTGTTGGTGGAAAAAAGAATGTTTATGCTGATAAATGATGCTAAAAAGCTAAATGTTGACTTAAATCGCGAGATGTTTTTGTAGCAAACCAGACTAACACACGCCAGCCAATATACATTCGTTTTCTCTTTTATATTTTATCTCTTTTTCTCTTCATACATTCTCTTCTTTGTACTATCAGATATCGCAACAACTCTCACTCTATATCTCTCACTCTCACTCCCTCTCTCTCTCTCTCTCTCTCTCTCTCTGTATATATATATGTGTGTGTGTGTGTGTGTGTGTGTGTGTGTTTACTAAGTTAGCGTAAAAAATGAGAAAAATACTTACAACCTCTTTCAATTTTCGGATTCTGTTATCATGCTGATCAGCCTGTCTTTTTTCTAAAATTAACAAGCGCTATTTCTTCTTGTAAGTTAATGCTGAAATTAGTTCAATAATTAACATAACAACTATATGAATCATTTTGCGAGTAACTCGATATTTTATTTTTAAGTTTTGTCTAATTTTTTTATTTTGCAAGGTGTGTCTAAAATTGTTCGGGCCAGCGTGTGTTACATATAGGGGTTTCCTTAGAGATAATGAGATGTTGTTGTAAGAGACTTAGAGAAATCGTTCATGTTATTACGATTCTTATATATTAAATGTTCATTCCTTAGACGTGTAGAAGAAGAAAGCTCTTATAATGATGAGATAGTGTTCACTGTTCAGACATTGTGTAGATATGAGATGTAGATTCACGTTGTGGATATGAGATGTAGAGACGTGTATGTAATGACATTTTATAACACAGATATATAAACATATAATACAATTCAATTTACCTTTTTGTGGAATCATAAGACAAGACGACGTTTTATAAAACACATGATGGTTTATTTCGTCACGACCGGCCGTGGTTTTCTCATCAAGAATTCAAAGCTTCACATTTTCGCTTCAAAGTGGTCGTCTCACTTCCTAGACGTTCGAATTTAAAACTCCAGACTCTCTCTCTGAGTTTCTCACTGACTGTCTCTCTAACAAACTAACTCTCACATCCTATATTGAGAAATCCATGCATGTCTGGCCTCGTGAGCAAAATTTACGTGTTGCATCATGCGCGTCTTTGCACGTTTCCGAAATTATGATTTCCCAATAACCTATTTTTTCTTTAATGTTTTTACAAAGGAACTCAACCTACATATCTAATTTATTCAACCCATATTTTATTATCCACATTCTTTCTAACAATTGTATAGTTTATTTATTATTTATTTCATCAGAATTAACAATTTACTGGACATTCCATTTAAACCTATTGTTCTTTAAAACTTATGCCCAGGGTTCGATTTCTGCTTTCTCTCTTTTTATTTTCATTTAAACTAATCTCTCTATTTTCATACTTACATGAAAAGGGGAGATCCCTTATCATGTAACACGTACTTAATGAAATAAACAGCAAGATGGTCAACATCTTTTAATTTGGAATACAGACCTTTTTAATTTTTTTTGTTTACTTGCTGAATTATCCGGCGTTACCAGGTTGTATTTGGCATGTTTTAATATTCCGTCCTCATTCATAATTATCTTATTGATTAAACTAAATATTAATGCATAATTGATTCGGTTTCGACATGAGATAGGAGTAGTACGTGCGTTTTATTTTATAGAGGTTTTGCTAATAGCATTAGTAGCTTAGCTGAGGAGAAAAAAATAAAAGGACACGACGTGGTCGGGAAAAAAACAAAGTGCCCGCCGAAAAAGATAGACGTGTAAAGTGGAAGACGAAAACATTCGTTCGAGATGAGATTAATATGTAGCTCCGCAGTGGAATCAAGAGACTTTTTTTTAAGATGAGGTTGAGACTGTATGGTTTTGTTACTGTTATGGCAGACAAAATGAACAGTTTGAAGAATAAGAAGTAGGCATTGTTTAGAAAGTAATGATAATAATTGTATTTTGTTTAACGGAAATAACAGCCAACTCGAATTTACATATATTTCATTCTTTTTTTTTGTTGGTTCCTACGACGGTGATTAAGCTTCAGTATGAAATATTACATTAAAAAAATATGTGCATGTTTCCATTACTACTTATTAAACTTCACACACACGCCTAAAGTAAACGTTAATGTCCCCTTCAACTAAAGTCACCTAATATACTTTAAACTTCTTTTCTCCACAATGAGTATATGTAGTCAGATGTTGAAATGAGCTGTAAAATTTCGGCAAAAAGTAACTCAATATTTTATTTTGAATTGTGTTTTTTTTGTATTTACAAAGTTTAATTTAATAATACGCATGCAGTTTTGTTCAATGTGTCTCTATGTATCATAGATTACAACTCTATGTGGTCCTGGATATGACCTTAAACTATACCCAGTGGTGAGGCTACATCTTGCGGGCTTTGGGGAGTGTAGAGTCACACTTTAATTTTCACTGCTCCTAGGTCCACTCTGACCCGGAGTGGTAGTACCTGTTAGGGTCCCAGCTATGGATAGAAACCGACTTGAAAACAACAAATATATTATATTAAAAAAATTGTCTTCAAAATCTTTGGAGTCGGCATTAAATAACCTGAAAAGAGTTGATATGCCGTAAAACAAAAACAACCAAATAACCAACAACTTTATGCTGGTTATGACCATGAGTTTCTTTTAATTAAGAAGAACGTTTGAGTCGAATATATCGAAGACATGGCATGTATATACTAAACATAATATCACATTTTAGAAAAAATAACAATACAATTCCAATGTTTAGAGAGAATGGAGAATCAACTCCGAATCAAAACTTATCAATATATGAGAAGTAATAAGTTTCCTCTAAATTTTTGAACTCGATTGATAATGGTTTCTGATAGACAACTTTTGGATGTCGTATTCCATAATCATTATGTTCGATATTGACATTTTATAGGACTAGAGCATTGGAACTCGGATTACGTATTAATTTTACTGTACACAAAAACACACCTACAGTTACTCAGTTCTCGTATCGTTTTAGGAAACTTTAGGGAAGATTTTAGAACACCGTAACGTGGTCCTCCCAAAAGGCAATGGCATCAAAAGCTACGGCTGCATCAACTGGGTTCGGCTGTCGTTTAAAAACAAATTTATAGCTTAGAAAATGTGCAAGTCAGAGTGTGCCAGGTCTGGCAAATAGGGAAAATCTTTAATAGCTATTAATTCGGGATTCTTATCTACGGGCATGTGTGTTCTGATTAACGATCGTAGTTTTCCCCCAAAAAGATAACTTTGTTGATATTGACTCAAATATTTTTGTGTATAGCTCTCTTAATTTCCCAAACACTGAATCATAATAGCCTCCTATTGTTGAGATTACTTTAGAAGATAAATCTGCCAAAATTACGCAGTCCTTGTCCCAGAAAATAGCAAGCATGCTAATGCCGGATAAACGCTAACCATTTTCTACAGTTTTTAAGTGATGATATTTAGTGATTCCATTTACTATGTTTTACACTAGGAATCATTAAGAGAGACCTTTGTGTAATTCTGTGCAATCGTCTTCTGGAAACATCTAAAAATATATCGTGTTATGTCACAAACCTGCGGCATATGCAAATGGTAATGGTGGATATTTACCAACATCCTTTTAAAATCTTGAACTGTCATGCTATAAAAGAAATAAGGCCAGTATTCACAGTCGCATATAAAAGAGTCTAATTGAATCACAGATTTCTCAACAATTGCAAATCAATGCTTCCGAGACTTTCTTTCCATTATGGTATCAAGCGTGTTTAAAGCTCATATAATGGAGCATCCACAACATAAATACCCTTTTTTTTGCGTTTCATAAACAGGTCTGTTGTAATGTACGTCTTTCGGAATGCAGCTTAGTGCGCAGCACTGAGCACGTTCCATTCAAAATCAGAATCATTTTACACGCTTCTAAACCAGAAATAAAAATAATTCACCACGTTACCCATATGGCTAAACATTATTTCACATGCTAGATCCCCACTAAAAAAAGAACAGGAATGGTGCAGTTGCATTATATTTTTATAACACCTTGTACTAAAGAATTAATTAATGATATAGCTAATTGTACGGAAAAAACCCTATAGATAAAATAAAGTTACCGTTCGTTGTTTGTAGAGATTACTCAGGATTTCCGAGCTTACAAGATGACAATGTGAAAACATGAAGACATGTTTAACTCACTGATTGGAACCGTAGTATAGGTGATAGAAATTCAAATTAATAACAATTGTTGGAGACACACTAAATAAACGTAATCATTAATAATAGTATAAGTTTTAGAATCGGCGGTAAATTTATTTTCTAAATTGAAGGGGAAACATGCCTAAATGCAAAGACGTTGCTGCCATTTTACAGGCTGGTAAAATATCTTATTTCATTTCATAGTTATATATGCGTTTTTATTTCTACCATGAATTATTAGTCTCATTTTATAACAAAAATATGTTATGTATGTATATATTAAAAACTGACATTCAATTGTAAAGACGATTCCAAAATGATGTTAAAACAAATCTTAGGGGACCGTTACCCACCCATTTTCGGAATTTTCAAGACACTCCATTAATCGTCAATTCAATCGAGTAAGCTTACAGCTTACATTATCCTTTGTTAAGTGTATCATATTTATTGCTACTGTATATTTCTTAAACGTTAATCGTGCCCCAATATGTCTTTCGTGGCCCCAACCTGGTTCCACAACTACAAATTGTTTAACTGCTTACGAAAACGCTTTATCTGAATGAATACAGCTATATTAGAAAATAAAAATAATTTCTATATCGCGATGTTAACAATTCTTTCCTACATAGATATAAAAATTAATTCTTAATCGACGCCATTACATTTAGATGAAGTTAAAATGCACAATGATAATGAAATATTTCTCACATTTTCCCAATAAAATGTTTGTATTTGATCAATAAAAATGTTCTTTCTAAATTAGTCATTATTAACACGCAGCAAGATGGTACATATTAATGTTTAAATATATGTTTATTTCCTGTATTATTGTTTTTAGTTTTTATATATTTTACATCAATCGATAACATTTAATATAGTGTAGAGTACTCAGGCCTACACACACACACACACTCATATATATATATATATATATATATATATATATATATATATATTGTTATGGGGTTAATTGGTAAGAAAACGAAAGGAACACACATATATTACAGGAAAAGAAGGTTGGTCAATACCATCCCTCAATTATATGGCGTTTGCATGACCTCCTTGGCCGCGTGCCAATCTATGACTCCGGGCACCGGTACGCGTTATCGGAAGTGGCGTCACCAGAAGAACTGACGTCATGAGATAATCCATTAATCCCATGGAAGGGCGTCTGCAATATATATATATATATATATATATATATATATATATATATATATATATATATATATACTATGGTTGTGTAGTTTCGACGAGAGAAAAATGTGTATTTAAAATAGCGCAGCCAGCAACAAGTGTTGCTTTTAAGACTTTTATCATTTTCTCAGATTTTAAAACATGTGTATAATGCGCTTCGCGCTACATTTAACTCTCCTAAAATATTTTTGAATTAAGAGTTTCTTTTTTAAGTTAAAATGGTGATGTTTGGTGAACTGTTTATCAAATTCCCTTCAGAAGATTATTTTAGTTCTGCTAGCACGGTTGTGCCTTTGAAAGAAATGTGAATATGAGATTTGGTGTCTCCAGTGGAATAGATAAACAGTTCGATCGGTCAGTGTTAAGTCTATTTGGGCGATGGGGGGTAGTCTATTTGGTGAATATTTTGATATTTTCTCCTTTTCGGTTAGTGTAAGTGTGTGTGTGTGTGTGTTTGTGTGTGTGTGTCAGTGCGTGCATGCGTGTATGTAAGGGTAAGTTGTTTTGCGTTGCGTGTGTGTATAAGTAAAAAATATGGTATTTCTTCTTTTCACATGCGTGTGTGTTTGTGTGTGCATGCGTGTCTGAGTGTGTTTGTACGTGCAAGAAGGAAAGAGAGAGAAAGTGATGGAGAGAAAGACAGGAAGAAAAAAAACTACCCTCCGTCTTCGCGTACATTGACGATATCCTGATAGCAAGTTCTTTACCGGAAGAACACTTGGGCCATGTAACTGAAGTCTTCCAACATTTACAATCGTTCGGATTAAAACTAAATATTGAGAAGAAAGAATTCAGTTACAATTCACAAGATTTCCTTGGATACCATATCGACAAATCTGGACTAACTACCGTGCATTTAAACGTGCAAACTCAAAGAGTTTCCCGTATTCACCTCCTTGCTTAAACTACGTCGTTTTATTCGATTTGTGAACTACTAACGCCGGTTCATCTCAAACTGTTCGCATCACCTGTTAAAGCACGCTGATTTACTCTGACCCTGTAACAAGACATTCTCTCTCTTTCAGACGAAGAACCTGCCAGTAATAAATTAACGTGGATTTATAACATCAAAGAATCCAAACTTGATCGCCCTTCGGGACCCGTGGCGCAGTTGATAGAGACGTTGAATCTCTACAGTTCCAGATGAATATTGTCTGAAGATAGCGGTTTCAATCCCACCCAAAGCGTGCCAGAGATTTACTTGGCCAAAAATGTGGTGAGACGACAACAACTACGAATGGCAGTGATGGCTGAGAATGCAGTTAGGAGATTTGAAGTTACTATCCGTTGTGGTTACTACCTGACGAAGGCCAGTGGAATAGTTGGCCGAAACGTTGTGAATAAACAAACCAATAAAAGATGAAAAACAACAACTAATAAAGATGACAATAATAGCCCGAAATAAAAATGAATTAATATATTTGCGTCTTTGCACTCATCAGAAATAACTATGGTTAACATCACGAAGCTATCCTACAGCGATCCTGACTCAACTATTGACACATTCTACTGATGTAGCGGGTGACGCTATACTCAACCTGAAAGTGAACGGTCAATCACAGCCACTGTTTGCTTTTCCGCTCAGCTGAGCACTTCACAAAGCGAATACAATGTTTTTGGTAGAGAACTACTCGTTATGTACTTAGCACGAAATTATTTCTTTTTTTAGTTTAGAAAGGAGATAATTCACAGTGATTGCTTCCTTTACATCTTCCAGTTTTGGTAAGCATATACGCAGAGAAATTTATCAAATGAATTTGGTGACACTATATGCTGCCGACATTCAATGTTTTCCAGACAAAACGAATAATGTGGTAGACCCCCTTTCTTGTTTTGTGATCCGTAAAGAGAAATCTGGACTTGGATTACATCGAAGTTGAACAGAAAAGAAATACGCCATCAACGCTGTTTATCTCGACTCAAACTATTCGACAAAAAAAAGAAACAAAAAAAAAAACAAAACAATAATTCAATTTTCGCGCATGCTCCCCTTGTGCAATACGATAGTGGAGCCGATAGATACGATAGTGAAAATGGTAGATTGCGATATCTATCTTCTGCCCGTTTTTCTTCCTTTTCTCGGTCCTTTATTTTCTTATTTTGTATCAAGCATCTAAGACACGGGTGCCACTCTACCTTCATAAATTACCTTTTAGATATAGGTTCATTCGACATTGTTCTTACTCAATAACTTCATTTGAGCCCAAAATTATAAAATTTAAGCGGTCATAATAGGGGTCAAAGATTAAAAAATTGACCACTTTTTTTTTGTTTCTCAACATACATCTCCAAATACCCGGGCAACGCCGGGCACCCATGCTAGTATATTTATAAAAGTGAACGTGAGTGCATGCCTGTCTGTGTGTGTATCTGTCTGTCTGTGTTTGTACATTTCCCTACGCTATAACTATGTCAATTTTCAGTCTACAGACTCGAAATTTTATATACAGAGTACTGAGATTTGGGAAAGTATATGTGATCGATTATCGGCCAGAAATTTGGCTGTTAAGGGGTAAAACTTTAACGATTGATCTTTGAGAACTCGACCAAACTCCTCCGACAATTTGGGATCTAAACACTTGAAATGTTAGATATATACTATTTGGACATGGATCTAATATAATAACTTGAATGGGGCCCAAAACAATAAAAGTTAAAGGCTCATAATGGGGGTCAAAATTTAAAAAAATTGACCGTTTTATTTTTTGCTCAGCATACACCTCCAAACACCCGGGCAGCGCCGGGCTGAAATGTGAGTATATCTATAAAAGTGAACGTGTCTGTGTATCTGTGTGTATGTCTGTGTTTCTCTCAGTGTACATTTCCCTACGCAATAACTCTATCAATTTTCAGTCTACAGACTCGGAATTGGATATACATGATACTAAGATTTGGGAAAATCTATGTGATCGGTTTTCGGCCAGAAATTTGGCGATGAAGTGGTCAAAGTTCAACGATTTGACCTTTGAGAACTCTACCAAACTCCTCCGACAATTTTGGGTCTAAACACTTGAAATGTTAGATATAGGTTCCTTGAACACGGATCTAACATAATAACTTGATTCGAGCCCAAAACAATGAATTTTAACTGGTCATAATATTGGTCAAAGTTAACAAAATTGACCACTGTTTTTTTCTCTACTCAACATCCACCTTCAAATACCCGGGCAACGCCGGGCACCCATGCTATTATATCAATAAAAGTGAACGTGTCTGCATGTGTGTCTATGTGTGTGCATTTCCCTACGCAATAACTCTGCCAATTTTAAGTCTACAGACAAAACATTGGATATACACGCTACTGAGACACGAGAAAATCTTTGTGATCGATTTTCGGTCAGATATTTGGCGTTTAAGAAGACAAAGATCAATGATTTGGCCTTTGAGATCTCTACCAAAATCCTTCGCGAATTTTGGGTATAAATACTTGAAATTTTAGATATAGATTCCGTGGACATGGATCTTACTTAATAACTTTATTTCTAACCTAAATCAATACATGTTAAGGGGCCACAATCGGGGTAAAAGTTTAAAAAAAAATTCCTCCGCGGTCTTTACCAAATTACGCAGACAATTTTTGGTCTAAACATTTGAAATTGTCCATAAAGGGTATTCAGATATAGAGCAAGCTTTTTAATCGGTTTGGGTCGAAAATTTAATCTTCCGAGAGGTCAAAGGTTTAACTTTTGCTATGTTTAGCAACATAATCACGGAATTTGGGGTATACTCATTTAAAATTTACACATAACGGGTATTCAGACAGACGGAAAGCATTTTAATCAGTTTTGGGGCGAGAATTTGGTTACTAAAGTGTCAAAGTTGAAAGAGTTGACCTTTGCCGATTCTATGAAATTTCTCCGCGAATTTTTGTCTAAATACTTCAAATTTTATATGTAGGTACCTTGGACACGGGTAAAACTTTATATTTTGATTTGAGACTAAAATAATTTGTGTTAAGGGGTGAAAATTGGAGTCCACTTTATAAAAAAAAAATTACCTCCGCGGTCTCTACGAAATTACTCAGACAATTACGGGAATAAATAGTTGAAATCTTACATGAAGTGTATTTGTACGTAGGGCAAGTTATGAACCGTACATAGGGGCCGAGCAAAGCCGGGTTGAATTGCTATTACTATATATATATAAGTGAACGTGTCTGTGGGTCTGTGTGTCTGTGTGTGTACATTTTCCTACGTAATAACTCTTTCATTCTACAGACTCGAAATTTTATAGACAGGGCACTGAGATTTGGGAAAATCTTTGTCATCAGTTTTCGGCCAGCAATTTGACTGTTAAGGGGTCAAACTTCAAGGATTTGTCCTTTGAGAACTCTACCAAACTTCTCCGCCAATTTGGGGTCTAAACACTTGAAATTTTAGATATATATTCCTTGGACATGGATCTAACTTAATAACTTGATGTGAACCCAAAACAATTAATGGTAAGGGGCCATAATAAGGGTAAAAGTTTTTTAAAAAATACCGTTTTCTGTTTGTTTGTTTGTTTGTTTTTACTCAACATACACCCCAACCACCCGGGCAACGCCGGGATGAAATGCTAGTATAAAAAAATTATAGACACAATTTTGTACAGATTATTATATGTTATCATACACAATAGTTAGCCAGTCAGAATATCTTATAGAACATTTTTATTTAAATTAATGCGGATTATGTATTTATTATTATAAAGCCAATCCCTATCAGTGATTGCAGAGTAAATTCAATAGTAATTAGTTTCTTGTATCCAGTATGTAGTCGTGATTTCAAAAGTTTAATGATATGATCTGGTTACAACAGAAAGGATCGAAAGAGAACTGTAGTGATTTAGCCTTGTCCTTAACCTACAGCATATGCACTCAATCTTAGAAACAATTTATAAATAGCGATGTATATTTCCACAAGAATACTTTCATTCTACTTACGACTTCCAGGTGATATTTTTTTCTTTTCTTTACTGGCCAGTAAACTACAAATTCTAATGTTACATATAGGGGGTTCATTAAAAGAGAGTCTTAGAGTCTTATTTGAGGGTATGTCTTGAGAGAGAGTCTAATTATACGGCTTGTTGTATCTTAGAGAGAGTGTTTAAGAGGAATGTTGAAAGACTCAGAGAGAGAGATGTTGTTGTAAGAGTTCTAGAGAGGGATGTTATGAGAGATATTGTTCGTTCCGTGTTCGTGTTATGACGATTCCTATATATTAAATGGTCATTACTTAGATTAATAGATGTGTTACTATGTGAAGCTCTTAGAATGATGATATAGTGTTCACTGTTCGGACATTGTGTAGATATGATGATGTTGATTCACATTATGGATATGACATGTCGAGATGTGTATGAAACGAAATTTTAAAACACAGACATATAATGCAATTTAATTTACCTTTTTGTGGGAATCACAAACACAAGACGACGTTCTACCAGAATACAGATGAGTTTATTCTTCACACGACCGGCCGTGATTTCCATCATCAAGAATTCAAAGCTTCACATTTTAGTTTCAAAATGACCGTCTCGCTTCTAGACGTTCAGACTCTCTTTGAGTTTTTCACTGACTGACTTCTTTTACTCTAAAGTTTTTTTCTATCCCTAGAACTTTCTATTTTCTTTGACGTCATACACATGTTAAAACATGTGCCTTCTTTCACGTGTTCTGGACATGCGTGTCCAAAACTTTCCTATTTCTACAAAAGGAATGTTAACCTATACTCAGTAACCTATTTTTCCAATATGTTAAAAACATTATCTTATAAGCTGCATTATTTCAATTTAAAATTTCATAACAAACTTGACAGTTCACATTCTTTTCTTGAAATATTTTATCTCTATTCTAAAGAAACGTTTGTTTTACATTTTTAAATTCTCACACGTAATCTATTTCTAAACCTAAATTACGAGGTTCGAATTTCGTCTATTGCTATTTCATTTTGAGTTTAACTAATATCTCTATTTTTATACTTACATGAAAAGGGGACAGCCCTTATCATGTAACATCAAGAGTATTTAAGATTCAATTTTGTAGACAAAGAATTGACATAGGAATTTAGTAGAGCCGTTCCTACGACACACGGCTCAGATAATTCTATGCCTTTATATATATATATATATATATATATATATATATATATATATATAAATTAAGTTATAAAATATATATAGCTATTAAGCTACACAGAATATTCGGCGTTTCATCCAAGCTAAGATTCATCAGGCTTATCCGTGAAGAATACTAGCCTAAATCTGATGGATCCTAGCGTTGATGAAACGCGGAATATTATATGTAGCTTAATTGCCATATATATTTTATAACTTACTACCTAGCTCTACATATGTATTGAGCACTGTTGAAGTAAATATTTAAAGTTTATGCATAAATTTATACTTTCGTATGTTGATTAATGTGATTGGTCATCATAATCTCCAGGCCTAAAACCTATCGAAAACGTAAGATATATCAAGCAAGAGAAACACAATGATAACATTTCAAATCGGGAAGACTTTGGACAAAAATTAAAGAAAAGTGGAAAGCCCATTCTCCAAAGTATTGCTGCAGTCTAATTCAAGGAATTCCCAAAAGATATCGGGCTATCAAATTACAGAAACGCTATGCTACTAAATATTAGCTAGTTCATTACGTTCCTGTTGTATTTTTGTTGCATTAATGCCCTAAAATTACATTTAAATAACAATTGTTCAGTCATTCTTTCTTTTTGCCTCTTCAACTTGCAGATTTTAAAAAAAAATTGGCATGAACAATAGAATATTTCAATTAAATGTAAAATATTATTAGTCAAAATTTTAGAAGAATAAAAGACCAATCAAATGAGATACGGTTTGTTTAAACAGTTACATTTAATTTAGTTTCAATTTGCAGTTTTAAAAAAATACAAATGTGGACTCTTTTTTACCGCCTGGGTATATATATATATATATATATATATATATATATATATATATATATATATATATATATATATATATATGTTGGTGTTTTTGTTCGTATGTGTTAAAACTGATCTGTGTATTAGAAAATCTATGTTGCCTCCCTTCATAATTAAAACATATTTATTCAAAATTTATTTCATGTTAATATTATGCCTATATCTCTTTAATTATCTTCATATTATTTGTATTGTTTCCCTCTTAAATTAAATTTAATAGAGTCTTTATTATAAGAATACATATATATATATATATATATATATATATATATATATACACTAAGTTACTAACTCAGAAGAAATATCGGTAACGATTATCCCCCTGAGAACAACCAATCAAGTAGTCTCCCCTGACCAACTGTTTTATTCTAAGTCTACGCCCCACCACCTCAAACAGAACGCAGAAACATAAGCAACAAATAAATTAGTTAATTAAATCTCCTCAATATAAACATAAACTACTATTTTAAAATAAATAAATAAATAAATAAATTAAAAATAAAAATAAGTAAAAGAAAAACAAACAAACTCAATCATATTAAATTAAAAAGCCACCAACAAGGTCCGGAAAATTATTTAGCCCGATACTGTTACTATTTACTGTGTACAACAACACGTTTGAACCAAAGATAAACTATTATATAAAAAAAAACAAATAAATAAAATAAAATAAAATATAATATAAAATAAATAATTTAGAAATATAAAATAAGAATTGAGAAAAAAAACTCTAACCATATACTACCCACAAGTCCCGACCGATGATTTGCTGCGGTATAGTTACTGCGTATAGCACGTTTGTCAAAGTCAAGTACATATCTGACGAAGAGATCTTTCTCGAAATATTATATTACACGGACATACCACTAGACCGACTTTCCCAGGTGACCACTTTACAAATATAAATATACTGCGTATATGAAATATGAATATGTACACATGTATTTATAAGTTGTATTAATAAATTTCTCACCTGCTTCAGCTTGTGTCTTTCCGTTACTTCTGCATTGTACCGCCTTCTACAATTCTATTTAACTATATATATATATATATATATATATGTGTGTATACACATTTTTCAACACACTTAAATAAATGCAGGGTTAAATAGACAACATTTTTATATTTAGAATATGGATGTTTTTCATACATATATAAAAAAATTGATATTCAAAATTTCGATATGTTGTCCATTTTACCAATTATTTATTTTAGTATTTTGAAAAAAATCATATACGGCACAATCATGTTGAGACTGTCTCGCCAGATATTCGAACTAAAGAAACGTTGAGCCTGACGAATACTAGATGATTGAACATTTGTGCAAGTAAGGTATTGTATGTTTTGTGCCGAGTCGTGAAAATCTCCCGCATTAGTGTGTTAGGAGAGATGCGTCCCCAGTATTTCTTAATGGCATACATTTCAGAGAGGAAAAATATGATGTAACACCCTGAGTTCTACTGTGTATGTACTTTTTCAGTAATCTGCACTGAAAGTTTAGTCGATTTAGCACCACTATAAACAAATCATCTGCGTTGATTTCCGAGCAACTTAATGGTTGTGGCGGAAGCTCATACGCTGAAAACGACGGGAGAGTCAATCATATATATATATATATATATATATATATATATATATATATATATATATATATATATATATATACATATATACACATATATATATATGTGTGTGTGTGTGTGTGTGGTTTAAATTACTTTATAAATATTAAGACTTCAATATTTATAATATTCTTTAGTTTTGGCAATCTTGGATTATTTTGGTAAACTTAACTGCAATTCTTATTTCATTATATATATATATATATGTGTATATATACATATATATATATATATATATATGCGCTTATCTCTAAACAAATATACGTTAATAATTTATATCTTTAATAAGTCTATACTAAACTTGCAACGGTTAGTAACTGGATGCACACTTTAAAATCATATTATACGTATATTAAACGTGTATGTTCTTGCTTTTAAATGTTTTATAAGGTTATATGTACATATATATATATATACATATATATATATATGCATATATATAGAGAGAAAGAGAGAAAGAGAAAGAGAAGTAGAGAGAGAGAGAAAGAGAGAAGTGGAGAGAGAGGGAGAGAGGGGTGAGAAATTGCGAAGAGATATAGAAATATGTTAAAGGAAGATAGAAGCTTAATAGAGACAGAGAGAAGTATCGGTGACGTCAGTTATTTTTGTGTGTGTTAGATCAGATATATTTAAATTAATATGAACGGACTATGACTGGCTGGCTGAGGATTTATCGTTGTTTTGCTTAATATGGTTAAAGATTTTTTTTTATTTGAATTTCTCATATTATAGATTTTGCTTCTTCAGAAATAGCATTGCAGTTTCTTAAAATTGCTATTTCTGGAATGTTTTCTCTAATTTTCTTCTCATTTCAATGATTCTGATAGAATTGCCAGACTCGTCAAGATTGACTTCGTAGTTTTTGCAGCATATTCATCCAAATCAAATAATAATAATAATAATAATAATAATAATAATAATAATAATAATAATAATTAATAATATGCCTATGCTTGTGCAAGAGGACGCAATAAACGAAAACTACATCGAGAAATTAAATATCTATTACATGTTTACGTACACTGAAGAAACTACCAATCGGGGGAATAAATTTAACATTCTCTAAACAAATATACAAATATATATTCTCTTCGTAATAGCTTATTTCAGCCCGAAGGTGAAAAAATGGGAAAAGAGCACCGCATGACTTGCTATGCATAGGCCAAAAGAACATAAAGTGGGTAGAAAGAAAAACAAAACCTATAGCAATGATATGTATCGACTACAAGAATTCGTGCGACAGGACCCCTCAAGTGTTAGTTATAGAAATTTGAGAATGTACAAACTACTAGAACACATTATCAATCTGATTTTAAAATGTAATGCGACATATGTGATCTTAACTGGCAGCTGATGTGTAATGAATAACAGAGGTTTTAATTCAAAGAGATAATCTCCCAAGGGGATTTCCTGTCACCAGTACTATCAATCATAATTATGATATCTGTTAATAATATCTTAAGACAAAGGCAAGCCGGATATAACGAATTTCATACAGATGAAAGTATAAAACATCTAATTTACACGGGCGAATTGAAATTGTTTTCAAATACTAAGAAGAGACTAGAGACGCTTTTAAAGACGAACTAATGGATATCTGAACTGAATTCGGTATCGAAAAGTGAGCATTGTTGATCACGAGAAAGAACAAATCTGAAGGCAACAGAAGGCATGAAATTACCCAATCAAATAGAGATGAAGGCACTAGAGATACACACCAGTTATAATGATCTGGGAGCACTTGAGGCAAAAACCATCACATAAACTGATATGTAGATAATTGAAAAGGAACACTTAAAAATTACAGGTAAAAATTCTTGTAACAAAAACATATAGTCGAAACTGAAGAAAAGGCATAGTCATATAGGTAGTGTAACGAATAAGATATTCCGGGTTGGACCAAATTAATACTGAACAACTCAACCAGAAAATCAAGAAACTCATTACCATCCACAATACACCACACAATAAGGACGATACTTACATATATATAGAAATATATACACACAACGTATACAAATATACAAATGTATACAACACAAATATATATATATATATATATACATATATATATATATATATATATATATATATATATATATTTATTAAATATCTGTAGTTCGTGCATATCCCTTTCATTGATATAAAATCTTGGGAAATATATAACCTTAAATCAATTATTTTATGAAATTTTTAAAGGTATATTTAGTCAAATATTGATATGTTATACATCTGCAATAAAGCGAATGACACATTTTATATGAACATATACACACACATATATATATATATATACATATATATACATACATATATATCCACATGCATATATATATAGATATATACATGCATGCACACATATATATGCATATATATACCCATATATACACATATATATACATAGCCATATATGTACATATATATATATACACACATATATGTATACATACTTATATACACATACATATATATATATATACATAATTATATATACACATATATATGCATATATATGCATACATATATATACATACATATATATACATACAGATATATACTTACATACATATACATACATATATATACTTAAATCTACCATATATATATTCATACATATATATACAAATACATATATACATACATATATATACCTACAGATATATACACATACATATATACATACATATATACATACATATATATATACATATATATAGATACATATACATATATATACATATATATATACATATATATATACATACATATGCATACATATATATACATATCTATACCATATATATATATATATTCATATTACATATATACATACATATATATACCTACATATATATACATATATACACATACATATATACATATAAACATATATATATATATAAATACATATATACATATATATGCATATATATATATACACCCACACAAACAGTCCCTTCTATCCCTAAACTAATTATTTGTATTTGAATCATGATATATATATATATATATATATATATATATATATATATATATATATATATATATATATATATATATATATATACGTGTGTGTGTGTGTGTCTGGTCACGAATAGGTTCCTATATATTTGACTATATTAAAAAAAATTATTGCATATAATGATAGAAGATGTATCGAGACACAGGAATGGGTATGCTTGATCTGGCAGCACTGTGGTTCATTAAAATTGTGGGGTCTGAGTTCGCGCCTGGTCCACAAAATATGAAAACATAAAAAAAATTAATTAAAAAAAAAACGTTTACAAGTGTGTTTGATATAGATGTACATAAGAATACTTTGATTAGTATGTTGTAACTAAAATCGGGAAGGTATAATAAAATTGTGGGGTCTGCCTTCGCGCCTGGCCTCCATAGAATTTAAATAGCCACAAACTTTAATAAAGACTTTTCCTATCTATCTGCGTAAGTATACTTTGATAATTATGCTTCAGTTTGAAGAAATATGGTATAATTTAAAGTATGGGGTGTTCGTTCGCACCTGACCTCCACAGAATTGAAATATGTCATAAAGTTTGAGAAGGTTTCTTAATAGAAATCCACAGAATATTATGATAAGTGTTTCAGTGTGAACAGGTATGGTATAATAAATTATGGAGTTTATCTATTTTATTTTTACTTTCATCATATTTTGCTTTAGTTTTGATAACCCCAAATTCCAAGCTATTTCTTTACAACCCTTGCTGTTCATAACCTATCATACTTTCATAAATCAGAGTCCATTTTCTGCAGGCTGTTTTTTTTTAACCAAGTCAACGACGGATACTTATGCTAGTATACATATATATACATATATATATATATATATATATATATATATATATATATATATATATATATATACGTGTGTGTGTATGTGTGTTAGTGCGTGTGGGGATCCTTATTATTGGAAGGGTGGTATTTATTTTAATTATACACATTTACTTAGTAAAATCCATGTAAATACAAGCCTTAAAGAAATGTATTATTTATTCAACTAAAAAAAGCCTCCATTTAATTGATAATATAGATTTCGTTTAAAATATTTGATAATACTCAGTCGACAAATATTTATTTTATCAATGTTTTCATAACGACATGCAATATACCATGAAAAATATAATTATCTTTCATCGTGCTATACTTATTTTAGCAGTCACGGTATAAACGAAAGATATTTGTATTAAAAATTTTTACTGTTCAGTGTTCTTTCGTTTTCTTATTTTGCGTTGTCCTTTTTTTCCGACCTATAGAATTGTGTTTATTTCTTCTTACTTGTTTAAAAACTTATCCGAATTGCAATTGCCTGATTAATTCCAAATTCTATTACCATCTGAAATGCATTTTCCTGGTCTAAAGAACGGTTTAGATTTATATATTTATATAAATATTGCAACTGGTCTCTCTAGTTTAACAAGTCCCCATCTCTTTCGCAGTTACGAATATTAGTAAATAATGATTGATAAATGAGTTCATCTGCGGTTTATACCATCAATGCTACGCAAGTTAATGTTATATTGTGATGGGATTATTACGGAAAAGTTTAGAAAATTTCTGCCTGTAGAAAAATATTGGATTATATCTTAAAATGTTTATTGTTTTCAGATATTCCCTTAATCGTATGAGCTTTTCTCAATAACTTATTGATAGCCTCATTAAATAGGTGTAAAAGTACATTTATATCGTGTGAAATTTAGTGATTGTTTATCTGTTTTCATTTTATATTAACCGACTTGAAAGTCATTTAAACAGCGTGGAGATACGCAGCAGATTTAAGTTATAATCACATAAAGAGAAATTCGACGAGGAAACAAACGAAACACACGTTCAATGCGTGGAATGAACTTCAGACAAAAGGAACGAAATAAGTACAAAACCAGCGATATAACTTTCGCCTGGAGTAAATTTGGTTCCATTGTGAAATCTTATTTCTAATATCAAATCTCTAATTTAACTTTATTGCAAACCAAGACAAATCTTCTGACCAGCCAACAAGTAATTTTCTCCTCGAGGAAATCACCTGAGAAATGCAAACTTCCATAGCGATTGCTATTGAGCAATAATATGTGATTTCATGATGGCATGTCTGAGCACCTCGGGCACGTAATTCGCTAACAGACTCATTGTGACACTAGCCTTGTGCTATCAAACAGATCGTTTATTTATGTTAGTCAAAGTAAATGTAAAAACTAAGATTTTGCTTATGCAGATTTCGCAAAAGTGAACGCTTTTTGAATTCTTTAATTTTATGTTTATATTGTTAAGTAAATATTGATCATCGAGGTATTCTAGCTGGAGTCAAATGGGCAGGTAAACAGCAAAGAAATATAAGAATATAAATATAATAATTAAAAGTTCGGCTAGAATTCGTCATTTTCAACTTTCTCTCTCAACATCCAGCGCGTGATCTGCCGACCACCTCAGCCAACAGGCATTTTATTAGAAAATTGACTCCATTCCATTTGCATATGTGTATAGTGGACGATGCGTTCTCATGAGATTCCACGAGAATACACCTTATAAATCCATAGCTGCAATCTTTAATGTATCTCTGTCTCAGATCGCATCTGAAGGTAAGTCGTATAACTACACAATGCACACCCACGTGGACGCTTTCTTCTTTGCTTATTACATTCAACTCTACACTAGTATATGTTCTCTAAATTACATTTTTTCAGAGTTTATATAATAAATAGAGTAGTATATGCCCTTTTGCCATTACACAATACCGTTCGGGTAGGGGTTTAATATAGTATATTCTTCTATTGTAGCATGTTGCAACATCGTTCTGCTATTCATTTAATCGGTAATGTACATAATCTGTTTTAATCATCTAATATTGAAACATAACGTGTATATTACCGTAAATTTTCCATTGCACTGACGTATTTCTCACAAACATGATCATACTCCTTTGGAAGAAATTTAGTATCTATTTTGTTTTCATTTAACTATATTGTAAAGCGTCGTTTTGCTTACAAGTGATAACGTAGTATTATATGTCCGTTGATTATTCTTCACAACCATTTTATTAATTATAATGTAGTCTTTATCATGCAATCATAAACCCATTTTCACAAGAGACTGCCTCTTGGTAATATATATATATATATATATGGAACCTATCTAAAAACTTAAGATTTTTTGTTCCTCCGATCTTGCCTCTTGAGAGAATAAAAATACCCCTCGACGCTTGTGGGTAGTATCATTATTACAGCCTTATCCGCATAATATAGGCGACTCGCAAGCGAGATGCCCTAATATGGCATTGTTACAATGCCTATACCCGTACACGAATTATGACTATTGGAGATTTTTATGCATCTTCGTTCGCTCCTATACTATTCAGCGAGTTATTATTTCTCATTTTGAGAAGGTGATACAGTACACTGTCTGTTTATTCCTCAAGTCCATCTATCAAACATAACAGACCGCAAGAAAAAAAACCATAAATGAGCGTATTTTTGAATTGTTGTGTACATATTTTTGATCTTCATCCTTCTTTTTATATCCTCGAAATGTTCTCCTCTACAGCTATCGACTTTCTCCGGGAATAGATTAAGCGATTTGCTGATGAGCGCTTGAAATCTAAAGACAATAAAAAATAAACATGCAAGCAGAATATAACTATCTCCGTTCTACAGTTTTGCAACTGGCGATATATTTTCAAGTTTTATAATTGAAACGTAAACTCATCTTCCTATTTCCTATTATACTGTAAAAAGCATACGCTCTCTATATAAAGCACAACATATAGATATGTGGTAGTTTCTACTCTATCATCTAATATAAAATTCCAATTGTAACTCCCACATACATATTATACACTAACGCAACGCAACAATAGGTAAATAATGAACAAATTTAAACACTACCACCTTGAACATTAACGCTGATTTCATGTTGAAAAATATAAGGCTGAGGCATTCACGCTAGGCGGGTTAAACAAGCTCCCTCTTAAAGGAGGAGAATTAAAGTGAATATCCAATCCAGGATTAGCCTTCAGTCGCATTTGTATCCCGGCCAGTGAAGATGACAATTTAGGTTTTTGAGGTTTTGTAGGAAATTCCCAAGGTTTGTTATATGCGACGCCTAATATTCCTAGATGATCATCCATATTTGGAACTGAACAGTCTAACATTGCTATACTCCCGTTTGGACTTACCGTGGCCACTGCAAGCTTTCGAAAATGAACCTTTGCCAAACGCATGTGCCACGTACACTAACCCTTTATCTCTCCATTTCTCTCTCTTTCTCCCTCCCATCAATTTATATACTCCAGTGTATAGCTAAACAATTAAAAAAAAAATAGCCAAATCTTAAAACATAAAATTGAAATTCCTCCCTCCTCCTCCCCTTACTAATTCCTTTTATCTCTCGCTCTTCCCCTCCCTATATGACTATATCTTCACCCCACGCATAGCTGAATTTGCTAAAACCCCCACACAACAATCTAATGTATTTTAAACTTCAAATCTTAATTCTTGTCGATCTCTGCCCCCCTTGTTTTCTCTTCCCTTCTTTCTTTTTTTCCTTTTTTTTCTCTTGTATTTCTTTTAAAATCGTTCTTCCAAATAATAATAGCTATTTCTGTAAGGTCTGACGAGGCTGCTAGATCGTAAATATGGTCCGGCAACCGAAACATATGTAATTGAACAGATAAAACGGTAATAAAAAATAAAACGCATATTTGCTCAGCAATAGTATTGAGCACTCTCTTCAGGTTTTACTAATTACGATTTTTACCTTATATATATATATATATATATATATATATATATATATATATATATATATATATATATATATATTGCATGCCAATTTACCCTAGTATATTAAATCAAATTGCTTTTCAGTTTAAAAATGATTTGGACAAAAAATTCTTACTTGGTTTTGTGCCATTTAATATATATATATATATATATATATATATATATATATATATATATATATATATATATATATGAGGGTTGCATATGTGTATGTGTACACATATATGTATGTATACATATGTATGTTGCATGACAATTTACACTATATATATATAAAATCAAATTGCTTTTGAATTTAAAAATAATTTTGAAATATAATTCTTACGTGTTTTTGTGCCATTTTAGTCTGCTTCGACCTCAGTTAAATTAGACTTGTAATAATATATTCTTCCACCTTAACTACAATTTTAAGTGGAAAATCCTTTAAACATAAGAATATTCTGTTCAGTTAGGAAGGTTCATGATCAAAGCGCAATATGAAGATGCAGCTATGACAGAGGAATGCTCGTGGGCAGATTTAACAACTATAAAAAAAAACTATCAAAATTATCAGTTACACAATTTATGAATAGTAGCCGCAAGAAATAGTGAGTCCCAAGGAAAACGGAAAGCAATACCCCTGCAGTTATACCGCTGCACGTATAAAAATCAACGAAAAATATCATCATTAATACCATGGCTTGAAAGAAGACTTGACAGGCAATCATCACTGCTCGTATTGTGTGAGATCGTCAGAGTGCTATTATAGAATACCCATGTATAACTGTTATCGAAATTACGTGATGATTTATATGCGATATTTTTTTCATTTAATGACGTTCGATGCCCTTTGTGTAAAATCGGTGGATGTATTTCTTCGTTTTGATTTACAAAATGGATTTAAACAATCCCGTTCAAATTCATATACTCTAAATATAATTTACGAATATATATGCTACGCACTGGAAAATATATTGTGCTAGGGATGTACCGCTAGATATACTAAAAAAATGACAGGATTTTGAGCGATATGGTTCTCAGTAAATATCAATCAGATGATATTACTAGACAAACACTTAACACAATTACACCCTTCTTAGATTTAAAAAAAAAAATCAGGTCTCCCTAGGATTACCGTACGTACAAACGACCTAATATAAACGCAGGTATACCACAATGACTACTCCTTCGAGTTTTATTATTATTTATATTAAAAATAGCATTCCTAAAAAAATATCACCGAGATGGACAGACTTGGTGATGAGACCATGTTCTTAAACAGATTTAAGTTGAAAACAAATGAACACATATCTCAAAGATGACAAAAGGTGCCTGTATTTTGGAAATATATTTTCTAGAATTCAAACGTATAGGACATGAGCGATGTTCTAGGCTTTTAAGATTTGTTAAGGTAATGGTGTTTGAAAGTATCCAATTGACCGAAGCTGGCTGCTGCAATCTTGTGAGTGTCTTATTCTCTACCTGAGCAGGGAAATAATATAGTCTGTTCTGACGACTCGTGTCAATGCATAACAATTCTATATCTCAATTTGCACAAAATACCAAGTTAAAAACATGCTACTATAGTGTCGACTATATAACGGACTATTAGTATTCAGAGGGCATTGCGTTCAATGATGCTTTTATTGGAATTTGACTTTGTGTTGTTCCTTTAATCTCAGCATGACGGCTTAATAAACCGTTAATTCTATTTCCTTACTAATTAAAAAAATAAAATGTAACTTAATTATTTAGGTATATTTTGAAAGTGGCGAACATTAAATAACAGCTTTATTTCCGTTCATTGCTGTTGTAATTTCTATAGGTTAGTTGGACTTCAGCCTGGTTTGGCAATTTTCCAGGTGATGTCATCAGGAGGTAATGATATTTTACACAGTACACTGTATGATGAATTTACCGAGAGAAACATTCGATGAATGAATCTTGTCTCCAAACTGACAAGACGTTTTTTAAAAGAATATGTGAAGTAGGATATATAATTTGATGAAACATACACAACAGGTCACGTGGAAGACGAATTCAGCACGTGATGTATGAAATAGCGCCTTATTTCATGCACGATATCTGCATTGCATCATATAAACGCGCTCTGCGTGCGTCGATACACCAGAATATGTATTTAAGTTAGACGTGTTAAAAATTAATATTTCGAATAAACCATGTATGTGTATAAAGTAGAAATCTAACTCTAGTATATTTCAATTAATATTCAACAACACCAAAAATACTGTCTGTACAACATTAGATCAATAAACACGTACACACACATACACACATACACACATACATACATTAATCCATCAAAATCCACACAATCAGATTTATATATATATATATATATATACGCATATGTATATATATATATATATGTATATATTTCTCTCTCTACACATATATAGCTAGCTAGCTAGATAGATTGAAAGACTTATACAGACAAAGATATATATATATATATATATATATATATATATATCAGTTATGACGTTAAAATGGAATACAGATAAACGTCCTCATTTCCAAATGGTCGTCTTTTATTGGAACACAGCCTGTACTCTTGTGTCTGATCCGGTATTTGTATACTAGATTATAACAGTGCGTCAATTATTATCTTTTCATCACTCGTCCTCATCAGAGCGTATAAAAAATAATTTTATAAATGTTCCACAGGCTAAGAATAAGACATTTATCATTAACCTCCTGCAGAATTTCGTCTTTTATCCAATGCTCACACACACGCAAACATACACACACATACAACTACGCTTTTGATTAAAACCCCTTGCATTTTGTACAAAAACCAATCAAATTCTCTAATAGTTGCTATTGGGCAGTATTTCTTTCGATTTAAACAGACGTCAAAATTAAAATTCAAAGCGTACGATTTTTTTTCCTCAATTCTTACTGTTGTGCATTGTCTTTCAATGACAGCTAGCGAAATACACTGGCTGTCATTGCTGGCACTGGTGTTTACTTGCGTTTATCGTTGCTTTATGGCGGGTGCTTGTCGTTACATGACGACCGTACTGTTGGTTCCGTAGGTATAGATCTCATAGAGCAAAACGTGTGCTGTACGCATGCATAATATTAACCGTGCTATATTTTACATAGTATGTTCAACTTAAATCAAAGAGGTTTTTATGTAAAGAACGCGTGAAAAAATGAGTACATTATTCTTACAGCATAGTATGTAATATCCATAAGTACGTTTCTGTAAAAAGTTAAGTGTCTGAAAGCTATCCGACAGTTTTATTGATTCTATTCCAGAAAATCTGTTTAGGTATTATACTAAAATTGGAAAGTAATATTTCCTCTAAAGAAAGTAATAATCACAAATGTTGTTACCGAATTGTCTTTTAAATTTCCAAAAATGTTCCGTTATTGAACGTGAAAATTGCGCAAGCTAGTGATGTCACAAAGCAATCTGTATAACTGCATTCTAATACGTATCGATGGTTGTAATCTTATTTGACCAGTTATAATGCTTTTCCTATATGTGTTGATACAAAATCGAAAAGAATATTGAAGTATTTAAACTGTCGAATCGATATGTATTTTAGTATAAAAGCCATGTGATCAGTTTATATCGCGGACGTTATAATGAATGTCATAAATTCTCCAAAAGGAATCTTCAACGCGGATTACTTTTGATATTACAAAAAAAAAAAAAGAAGAATTTCGCTAATCAATTGGAACGTAATATTCCCATAGGTAAATGTTCACACAGCGAGATACATTGTTATTACCACTACTTATATTAAGATAATTATTATATTGAAGCAGCTATTAACAATTTTATGATTATTATCATGAAAATGCGTATATTAAAAATATGCCGTATTAATCTTTAAATATGTGCAATTCGAAAATTAGTTGCACAAATGGCACGAGATATAGTATGAATACCATGCGTGATGTGAAATTAGTTTGGAAAGTAAATTAAAAATATGCGTAAGTTGTTTATTCGAAAATAATTGAATTGAATTCTTTTGTAAATTATATATGCACACGCACATATAAACATGTGCGTATGTGTAGCAGTCAGTTTTAATGCCCACAAGAGATCATGTCCGAGTAATTTCGATTTTTTTCTATCCTTATTAGTAAGGCAGTCACGATGATTTATCACTTAAAGAGTAAATAGTGATTACATGGTATTCATGCCTCAGTAAAGTTTTCTCAACACAACAAGGCAATGATTGCTATAATGCCTATTGTTCGGTCTCCCGCTGGATAAGGTCCTGGATATGACCTTAAAGTATATCCAGTTGCGAGGCCCCAGCTTGCGGGCTTTGGGGAGTGTGGAGCCCCCCCCCCTTTAATTGCCATTTCTCCCAGGTTAACTCTGACCCGGAGTGATAGTACCTGTTAGGGACCCAACTATGGGTTAAATAGAAACCGACTTGAAAACAACAAAATATATTCTATTAAAAAAAAATCTTCAAAATCTTTGAATTGGGCATTAAATAACCTGAAAAGCGTTGATATGCCGTAAAACAAAAACAACCAATCAACAAACACACTGGATTAATTTATAGGAAGACTATTAAGGTAGATTCTCTACAATACTACATTAACGATTTTTGGTCAAGATCAGAGTGTAGTATCTGTTCTTCAGATGCTGCACTTCTATTTCTTGTTCTCTTTCAGTGGAGGAGAAATCCTTCACGACTGAGACAATTTTTATTTTTGTACCTTTTCTCCACGTTAAAAAACGACCCTGGTGTCTAACTCTGTCCCGTAGGGAGGCATAGTAAATAGGTACATTAACGATTGTTTGGAAAGTGTCATAAAGAAAGACGGCAGCAACGTGTTTAGGTATAAAGAATATATTGTAAACGAACATGAATAAAAAGAAAAGTTGTCTTTATTTCCAATTGTGAAGTTGACAGTCGGTAGTTTCGCGTTTGTTCACTGTATTCCCCCACATGAGTATTGATTCTCGAATTTTACAGATTTTGTTAGAAAAGTTTGTGATGAGTGAATGGATATGTGCTCATAACACGACTTACGTAGCTTTTCTTTTACAAAAAGTATTGTGACTTTTTCTTTTTTGGGATCAATAGTTAAAGGATCTGTGAGCTCCAATTTTATTTTGGATTGACAACATTTTTTTAAATCTGTAACACATCGTCTCGTGACTTCTTCGTGAAATGCATCGTTTTATATCATTTAACAGACGCTTGTTGTTCGAGTCATGTTATATTTATGATTTGTCCTCTCGCCTAAGAATGGTCTACTAATATTTAGCATACGTCCAGCTGTAACAAACGATTATCGTATCTTTCCAATTTGAATCAGCGCTTATGGAAACTCATACGGAGCAATTTAGAGCTATTTCTCCTGGCTAGAATTTTAAGATATGCGTCATTCAAATCGACATAAGCGTCGTTCTCTTCCTTGTTTAGTTTACTGAAAACTTATTCAGCGCTAGAAATTGTGTAATAGAAATGTTAGTACTAAGTTAAGTTATAACGCGTACAAAAGCCGGTGCAAATGCAGAATTCTTGGGACTTTTATTTGACCTGGAACGTATTGTCTAAATCCAACTTTTGATAGGATTCTATTTTTTTAAAGTCTTTCAAGGATTTCATTAACTTTATTCAATTGAAAAATTCCATGAAGGGTATAATAATTAATATACCTGGAATATCGATTTTCTCTCATTCATCGTTCGGCTGTTTTGCAAGGCTTTAACAATGTAAGTCTTCTTTCATCTTTTAATGTATGTAATTTATGATTGATAAATCTTATCTCGAATCGAACTGAAAGTACTCGCTTTTTAAATACTTTTACTAGCACATACTTAGCATGTGTTCATCTCTTTTTCTCTTAGATCAAATTTCATTTTGCCATTTATTCGACAATGGAAGCTGGCATGTCCTATATTATAACTTATCGAGCGAGTTTTTTTCCTGAGGTATTTGCAGTATTTTCCTTAATACAATAATCGGATGACACTATGCCTCGTGTTCACATTATTTAAACAAACAATCTGAAATAGCTCAACAAAACAATAAAATCACATATTGGTTATACTAAATGCGGTAAATACCACAAACATGAAAATACCATTAGAGAAGTGTTCATAAGAATGATATCGTTTTCTTTACAAATAAACCAAATGGAATTTTCGAATAACAGTAATTGCTAACTAATTTGTTTGTTGCGTGCTAGAAGTCATGATTTTACCAATGCAATAAATCAATCTTTCCCAAACCAAATTGGACATCATGAGATTATTATTGTTCGCTGTTTATAATAACGGATATTTAACGTGACTATTATTTAATCAATAAATGGCAACTTGACAATTATACAGAGTAGAACAATAAAAGTGTTGCCATAAAGAAAACAAAACGACAGCTTTATTTTTAAATTTTATTGAAAAGAAATCAATTCAAATAGCTTAATTATGTAGTAGAGCTGACATCTATTCAATGTAGTCGCCTTCAGCTTCAATCACCGGCTGGATACTAGTCCGAAATAAGGAGCATGCTTTTTGCACAAATGCCGACAGGAACACAGCGAATACTCGGCGGATGGCGACGATCAAATCGTCTTTGGTGTTGTGGGAGGTCATGTCGATGGTGTTATTGATATATTTCTAAATGAAGTCGTCTAACACCTTCCAGTCGAGAGAGGAAACGGTGCAATATCTTATCACTCCATCTGAAGCGAAGTCTGAATCTCTTTACACATGTGGGTCGGTGCAGAGTCCTGTTGTCATACCGAGTGTCTGCCAGCAAGCACCTGATTGATCAAGGGGGTCACTACACGTTTCAGCACATCAAGGTGTGCTTTGGTGTTGACTTTCAAACGGACTTTGAAGATGTGAGGTGGTATGATGTGTCCTCACCTGAAATCACACCAATGGTCATAAATGTGGTCGGAAACTGTTTTCGTAACCCTGGGTACGTCTTTGTTATTTGTGGCAATCCAGCAATTTATTTTGACAGTCCTGACGATGTTTCTGTTCTCACAGCTTGGCTTAATACGTAGCATGTGTTGTACATTAGCATCTCGGATCTGCCCCGTGTAACATTGTGGCGCTTTTAGACATGATAGAATGTTTTTTCGCTCTTTGCACACAACTGGCCAACCTGTGACTGGTATGTAGCAAATAAACCTAACCAGTTTTTATCAAACCTAAATAGAATCATGTCGTCTATTATAGGGCGACACTTTCATCGTTCCATCCCGTATTTAAAGGCAGAAAACAGAGCCATGATTGTATCAACATTTGTATAGTACTTGCCTTTTATATTAATATGATTTTTATATTTACTAAAACAATTCTTTTATAAGTTTATTTATGCACTCATATAGTGAAGACGTTAAGTAGGAAACCGTGGAATTTTGAGGGGGTTCTCCTTGCAGTAATTATTACAACTATCATTGAAAAATTATAGTCTTAATAAAAAGTAAGATGGCTTCCAGCAGTTATCGTTGGTTCTCAACAAATCACACCCATCTCCTCGGGCGCCACTCGAAGGAAATTTGAAGGGGGAAAAATAAACCCCTCGCCGTGATACTGATTAGGCTTTTGAGTTTTTACTGACCTCGGGGTGTTATCGTGAAATGTAACGACAAATTAAAATGGATAGAGGAAGTTTAAAAAAAAGCAACAGCGAATTACGATCACACGCGAATTTTATATGAAAAAAACGAAGCATGAAACGTAGCTTTTAGCAGAAAGGAATAAAGTCGTTCTTGAGTAAAGATTATCAAATATCCATCAGCGAATGAGGCAGAATAGAAAAAATGTTTCGAACGAACACGTGTTTTATCTTACGATACGTTTGAAAACAACTTACAATTTCTCAGCTTCCGCGTGCACAAGATTAGAGTCGGATATCTGTATATTATTATCAATGTCTATGTGTATAGTTATCAGTAGAATAAATGCCATTAACAACATTCTGTCGCGATAAAATAAAACAGTTCGTGGTAATTTATGATCGAAAAATACTTGTTTTATACTTAATATATATCTGTCTTTCAGACAACTCCGACAATTCCGACCTAACAGGCACTGTTCTGGCAACCACCACTAAAGCACTTTACTTTAATTAAATATATAAATAATAAACAATTATAATAAAATAATTAATCAACGAGATAATTACATGGCCCACAAGTAAACAATAATTTTATTAAAGTTATAAGAACGGCTGTAAACACATTTTGTATCGATTTCAGATACGATACTAAAAACATCGTAAAATGTTGAATTCACATTCTGTACAGGCGATCATACAAGACAATATTTAGTAATTTATTTATTGCAGACTATTATCCGCATCTTTTTTTCGTGTTGTTCTACGACGTTACCACCTTACGAAGGTCAAAGTAATAGTTAGCCGAAACGTGGTAAATCAACAACTAAAAATATGAGGATAATAGTCCGCAATAAATAAATTAATAAATAATAATGAGCTCCAATTAATTAAATAAAACAAGATTAGTACGATTTTATAAACAAAAGTAATAATATGTATACAATTATAGTAAGTAACGACTTTCAGGAATCTATAGGTTTTACGTAATATGTAATAAACAGAGGGCGAAAGGTGAAGGTTTTACAGGAACCTCTTCGAATGATTTTTGTTCCCGAGCATATATGCATTGAAACTATCTATAGTTTGAAGACTTTAGGAAATTACCTTATCGAGCACATTGTTGCAAGTGAACGCTTTACCAAAATATGTAAGATGATGGTAAGATAAACGCATGTCGATCGAACGTGAAAGATAAGAAGAATTTGCGCAGACGTACAAAAAAGTACACCAAGATAAAGGATGTTCTGTTTTTTTTGTTGTTTTTTTACTCGCGTCAGTTTGATTATGTTTTTTACTTCGAAATGAATTACCTCAGCTATAACGGCTGAGGACATATTAAAAAAATAACATTATTACAATCTCGTTCAAAAACTTCGCCGTTTAATGCCGGTTGTTTATATAACTTATGTAGTCACTCAACAATACCGACATATAAATGTTACAGTTGATGATTTTTCTACTTCTCCACGCGCCGCGGGATACAATAGTCAATGCAGCTCAGGTTTCCTGGAAAACTCAATGTGGTAAACATTTCAAGAATTTTTGTTGTAATTCTACCTTCATTTTACCGTTATCTATTTTTAAAATAAGTGTATTCTCCCGCAATTTTATTTAGTCGATATTACAACCACAGTTATTGTAGATGTGAGTCAGTATATTGAAATTAACAGTTATTTAAAGTTATTGGTTGCCAAGATGAATTATGTTTACTTTGGTAGCCTCGTAAATCTATCTTATTATACTATGGCCATCTCTCATTCCATGAGAAATGTTTCTGACAAAAGGTTGAAGAATGTCTCTTTGTTAAGTCGGAATCTATCCATCTCAAGTGTATTGTTCGTTGTTTACTCATCCTGATGTTGAACCTTCATACACCAAGTGGTGTCATGTATTTATTGGATCGATTTCAATAAAAATGTAGAACAAGTTCTTTGCTTCGTCAATAACGGCATTCTCTGACATTAACTATCTAGTATCAGAATATATCTGTTGTAAGTATTAACGAGCGGAGTTTTGTTCCTTTCAAACCTATGGCACAACAGTGCATGACGTAGTTAGATAATTCCCAGGAAATTTGGGTAGCCAACTTCTGCAATAAATATTGACTTGTAATAAGAATTACCCGCAACCACGTCGAACCTTGTATTTGATGCATAATAGCCGTTCCTATTTGTCTCTAGAAATGAGTAACGTTCCATAAATAATACAACTCTCATTTACGAAGCTAAAAAAACTCTAGAAGTAACAATTGATTTAAATGAAATGTTTTTAACCGTATGACAATTAAATATACAGATTTATATTTTTTTATAAATTACATGTCTTGGAAATAAAGAAATGAAGAAGTATATGTTGTCAAATTACTTTGTGATTCGATCTCTTGTATCTATTTGTTTTTCATTCACAGGAACCATCGGGTCTTCTGGCTAAACGCAAACTTTAATTGTGTTCTAGGTAGTGTATTTCGGGTTTAAGATACGGATTACTAGCACAAATTCTTGTTGAAAAAATCTGAAATATCGCATTTGCTTTGATTTATATGTAAAACCATCGGAAGTAATTAATGGAAATCGCTGAATCCTAATTTATTTACTCATAATTAAAGGTTTATTCTAAACTGTTAGGTTTTTAAGTACAAAAAACATTTTAGAATTAAAATTATGAAGTAGATTTATTAATACAATGTAATATATATTATCATATGAGACTTTTTAGGATTACATCGTTGTTTTACTTTTTAATCGGTAAAAAGTTGTATATACATCGTGTATATATATACATATATAATATATATATATATATATATATATGAAGAGAGAGAGAGAGAGAGAGAGAGAGAGAGAGAGAGAGAATAAGACCAGGAGTTTAAAGAGCAGAGTTCATTTTAATGTACTAGTAAATGTATTAATACTATTAAGAAAAAACTGCTCATTGTGCTGTAAATATATAATAAGGTCAATAGACTTTGTTTATAAAGGAGAAAACCTTCGTAAAACTGTTTTCAATATTTATTTCAATATAAATAAAATGAGCAATTTTTTTTTCTGAAACCATTGTACAATCTAGTGTTGTTTTTCATTTGAAACTGATTTTAATTCAAAATTAGGAATCGTTTTACTCAATATATATATATATATATATGTGTGCGTGTGTGTGTGTGTGTGTGTGTGTGTGTGTAGTACAGCTCAATATCCTTGCAAATATATAGAGGCTTAATGTGCATAACTGTTTCTTAGACTGCTTATGTCGATTTGCTTTGTAATTTTATAAATTTGCAAGCACGTTGTCTTGCTACACACACCGACACACACACACACACACACACACACATATATATATATATATATATATATATATATATATATATATATATATATATATACATATATATACTCAGTGGGGTTACATAGGCATTCGTACACGTAAAAAATTGCATTTACATGTCTGTAAAAGTATAAACTATAATATAATTCGATAGATTTTATATATAAAAATGCATACTACAAAAATATAAGCATCAACTAAATGTATTCTTAGTCTAACAGACATTACTTCAGTATTGCCATATAAAGGAGTGAAAATCTAATGTTAACAAATACTTTAGAGTACTATATTGTTAAATGTTTGAGTGATGTTATCAGTAACTATAGTTTACGCTATTAGCCATTGTCAGCGCATACTGAAATGGTTAGTTTACGAGAAGGTGTAGAAAATGTGTAAGGAAAGTCCTTTAAAATTACTGCGCCCTCTCAAGATGTATAAGGAAAATCCTTTAAAAGTACTGCGCCCTCTGTAGATGTATAATGTTGCAGCAACGTAAAGCAATTCAATAACTAGTAAACACCGGTTCTGCACGGAATCCAACTAGCAAGTTACCTGGACGGGCGCGAACGGTTACTCAGAACGGACCCAACAACGGTAAGATATGCTCACACCCACACGGCACGAGAAGCAACAGCAACTCGATTCCCGACCAAGTCAATCATCGCCCTCCCAAGGTCTTTCAATCACCCGCTTTTATGACCGTTGCAGGCCGGCTAAATTTGCATATTGCGAGAATTCATGTGACTTTGCGAGATATCATCCTTTACAAAAGACTTCTTGCTTAGAATTTTATAGCGATTACTTCAAAATTACAGACGGAGATTTTTTTCTGTCCGTTATATATATATATATATATATATATATATATATATATATATGTATGTATATGAGTGTATATATAGATATATATATATAATATATATATATATATATATATATATATATATATATATATATATATATATATATGGGACGATTCCAATATATTTTCCTATTCCGATTCAGTTGCCGATTCCGTAATAAATTCCCGATCCAGATACAATTACCGATTCTTTCTAAATCTCTAAATTATTAACTATAATATATTATTTTTCATGATTACCGTAAAGACACATGCAGATCTTTTCTCAAACGTTAAAACTACACATTTAAATGTGGCATATATGTATGGTCGGCAGCGAGAAAATCCCTACATTGACAGAAGGCATTTAGTTATAAGGAGAATAAGTTTAGATGTTTAAAGAAAATATATAACAGCGCCTCCTTCTCTTACTTGTTATCTTGTACTCTCTCATAATATCAACATTACGTCAAAGAATTATTTGTATATTGTTCGATTTTAAGGACTTTTTAATACCAAGATTAATTTTATGAAAAGGAAAAGGGTACATGATAAAAAAATATTACGAGGACGAAGACCTGACAAAAACAGGTATTCGCTGGTTGGACATAATGGAATAAATGAAATAAGCTTTTTTCAAATAATTTTCTTCTACAAGATATGACGAGTGTTTAAATTAATTGAACATAACACTAAATTAAAGCAAATTATAAGAAGTTTTTTAAACAAATCTTAAACGAGGATCCATGCAGATATAATGTGTACTTCAACAAAAACCAGTTAGAAACAATCCAAACTTGATAAATAGACAATCGATGAATAAATATAGATATCATAATGTAAGCTCTTATGAATGCGTATATCAACAAGCTGATAGTGTTATTAATTAAAAGTATTCACATATATTTATGTAATATACATATTATATATATATATATGTGTACCTATATATTATATATATGTATATATATTATATGTATATATTATATATATATATTATATATATGTATTTATATTATATGTATATATTATATATATATATTATATATATGTATATATATTATATGTATATATTATATATATATATATATATATATATATATATATATAGATAGATAGATAGATGGGTGTGTGTGTATTACAGAGAAAAGGTGCCCTGTTTTTATATTAAAAGAATATTAGATGAGTAAGAAGGAGATTGGGATAAGCCTAGAATCCAAACCTGTAGGCAAAGTTTAGAAATGGAATGTAAGAAATTAAGTCTATTGTTAAATATTTTAGAAATCTGCATAATTAATATGTCAGTAAACAATGAACCATGCAAATTAAATTATATTGTTTAAAAATAAGTTAGATTAGACATGGGGATTCTTTGTTCGCCAGGGGTGTGTTTGGACAAACATATTAAAAGCCTGGTGAAATTGGTGACGTTTGTAGAACGCACTTCCGACGTCATAGACAAAGGACATTTTTCCATATTATCGGTTCGGATTTTAGTCAGTTAATAAGAGAGCCACGCAGTTGGTCAATTAATCCTTTGGAACCAAAGGTAGAGTATTTAGACTATGTAGATCAAAATTAGAATTCCTGACGACAGCGACTGGTCGATTAGATGAATAAAGAGGCCATCATTATGTTGTAACTGTTGCCTTGAGTCATCCTTCAACGCGAACGGAAGGTAATTCTTATAATGTGAAAGCAATGTCTATAAATGCCTCCTCTCCTCTGTGTTAAGAACTGTGCATAATACCACCCTCTCCCCTAATATATGTTAAAAGAACTGTAATATATATATAATGTATTCTCTCCCTCATCATAACCATCGTTATGTCTGAATTACATGAGCCCCGGTATATATGTGCCCCAATATGAACTTCCCATCAGTTTTAAATATGAAGCCGTACTACACAACATATGGATTTAGAAATATATATATATATACACATACATACATACATACATATATATATATATATATATATATATATATATATATATATATATATATATATATATATATATTTATGTATATGTTATGTAATGGATGGCTGGTCCCATCCGATACATGACTGAAAAGAAAAAACTTATTTAAAACAAGATAATAAAAAGATTTTAAAAGTGGGCATCGAATAATCGATTGTCCACACGACGAAACGAAAAAGTGATTACGTCGTAAACAGAGAAATCGGACGACGATTTATTTGTTTACAAAACAAGGGAACGTGACATTCCTTGTAATTTTGGAATCTATATGAATTTAGCATGAGAGTTTGATTCACGTGTATAAATAAAGTCAATAGTCGGCCAGCTGAAGAGAAATCGGTCACGATGTCTCAAGGTCAAGATGCGGCGAAAGACTGTCAAAACGTGAACAGCAGGCAGGTGCACCATTATCGAGCAGTGTGATCGACAGGTAACGTGAGTGGAAAAAAACAAGAAGCAAAAACATGCTAATATAAGAGGGGATTTTTGGAGTCTAACCAGAAGAAGAGAAGA
>NC_136506.1:100332912-100357912 GCF_053919585.1 Euprymna scolopes
CTTCTAACTTTATCTATGAAAAAGGAGAAAAAAAGTTGGTGAATTTTCCAATGTTTAATAATGGTAGTTAAAGAATTTTGTTTTTTTTAATTTTTGATTTTAATACATATAAGATTTTTTTTAAATATAAATAAATTTAATTACACTACAGGCGTCCAAAAGTTTAGGAACACAGAAAATTAATACAAATGTTAACAATTTTATTAACAACAACAAAATGTCGACCCCGAATATTCGAAAAAGGCTATATGTACAAGAAAAACAGCTTATTTGTGACCATTATGATGAAAAACTGTCCATAGGGGAGATTGCTAAAATATTGAAAAGGTCTAAAAGCGTTGTTTTTTCGGATTATTGAAAATAGAAAAAAAGGTTTACCATTGACTGAAAAGAAGAAAGTGGGCCGACCCCGAATAACAACTAAAAGGGAGGATAGAAAAATAACTCGATCATCTCGTTCTGATCGGTTTAAAAGTGCGGCTTCGATATCCCGGGATTTTACATCGGAAACTAGACACAAGATTTCTCAACAAACAATCTCACGAAGATTAAACGAAGTTGGATTATTTTCAAGAAGTCTATGCTCAAAGCCTTTAATTTATATTAAGAATAAAAAGGCCAGATTGTTATTCGCCGAAAAACATTTGTTTTGGGAAGAAAAAAATGGGAAAATGTTCATTTTACTGATGAATCTAAATTTTATCTTTTCGGATCAGGCAAAAGACCACATGTCAGAAGAAAAAATGGAGAAAGACTGTCCCCTAAGTGCGTTAAAAGTACAGTAAAATTTGGAGGCGGCAGTATAATGGTATGCGGCATGATACCTTCAAAAGGAACTGGCCTTGTGAGAATTCATGGAAAAGTTAATGCCCGAATGTACAGAGAATTGATTAGAGAACATGTGGTACCTAATCTTTCTAATTCAGATATCTTTATGCAAGACAACGCACCGTGCCATAAAGCAAAAATAGTTTTATAAGAGCCAAATAGATTCAATATTTGCGTTATGGATTGGCCAGCTCAGAGCCCAGACCTGAATCCAATGTTTGGAAAATTATTGGTGATAAGATCACAGAGAAAAAACCAAAAAAATCTTGTGAATTTATGGGAATGTATAAAAACATCCTGGAATAATATTTCACCTATAACATGTGAACGATTGGTTCTGTCTTGCAGCAAAAGATGCCATAGTGTGATTGAAAACAAGGGGCTTTTCACAAAATACTGAAAGGATTCTTTATTTTTTCATAATGGATTTCCGTCGTTCCTTAACTTTTGGACACCTGTAATTTAATTAAATTTATTTATATGTAAAAAAAAAACTAATATGTATTAAAATCAAAAATTTAAAAAAAAAATTTTCTTTAACTACCATAATTAAACATTGGAAAATTCACCAATTTTTTTTTTCTTTTTCCAATAGAAAGTTAGAAGCCATTAAAAAAAAATGATCGATCGTTCCTTAACTTTTGGACGCTACTGTATATACATATATATATATATATATATATATATATATATATATATATATTAGTGTGTGTGTGCGTATGTAAGCGAGTCTGTTTTTAAAGTTTCTTACTCTCACTAATAATATTAATGTTATTAAACCACACGCCGTGAGTAATTATTGCTGTAAATTGAACGCCATTAAAGTTTATATTAACACCGATCGCTTTAATTTAATGAAACTCATGGGTTACTGTGGATGTATTTATGTTTATGATATAGAAATCTGCATTTGATTGCATATATTCAGTATTTACTTCCAATCGTATTAATTCATATTAATGCAATGTGATTTTGTGCAAGCATAAAATATATCAATATGCGTGAGTGTTTAATATGGCAATTATTTTCCCTGTGCAGTCACACACACACACACACACACACACAAACACACACACACACGCATAAATATACATATATATGTATATATATGTATATGTATATATATGTTTATATATGTATATAAATATGTGTATATATATGTATATATATTAATGTGTATATATATATTTATGTATATATATATATATTTATGTGTATATATATATGTGTGTGTATATATATATATTTACATATGTCTAGTTATATATGGTTCATCAATTCTGAATGACTCATTCGATTCATGTCAATTTAGACGGCGTCCAAACAAAGCACAGCAGACGGCGAACTATTTAATAACCTCACTCAAACGGCAACGCCACTGGTCGATTGGCAGAAACCTTTGAAGAAATCAGTCCGACGTGTCTCTCCACAAAGGATGCGAGCAATAGAGCGATAGCAGGCCGGAGAATAATGTCTCGCAATCGAGCGTATTTATTATCCCTGAGCCAAATCACTTTGATCCCCGAGACGGTAGAATTTTATGGAAACTTAAGTCACAATTTGAAAATAACCCCAGCGAGTTCCAGTCGTTGCTTCCAACTGTCTGAAACGGCTTTCAGCCGTTCCATACCAAGTCTTCCATTGATGGTTTTCCTGAAATAAAATGTTGATTTTATGAGTAAAACGTTATGCGTTTTTAATATTTAGCGACATAATTTCAGGTTTAAATTAAGATTTCCAACGAATCTCAGCAATTTTCGTTTTGCTAATTAATCATTAAAGTATATCGACAAATTTAAAAGTGGGATTTCTTGAATATATTAATATACATATTTTCACCGCATGAACACACATACATACATCAATTAATCTAGCGGCCTAACTCTCTCTTTATTAATACAGAGTATACCAATAGTAGGTGGACATCATTATGAATAGGTTTATGTATCAGCTATATATTATTTGTCAAACCCTAACCTTCCTACTTACATATACACACATATTAGGCAGCATTATTTCTGTATAATTATTCATCGGACTACTGTTCCCATCTTGAGTGTGATTTTTACAAGGTTTTGCTCCGCAAGGATCCGTGACGCAGTGATTAGAGTTCTGCGAAAAATCGATTGTAAAAGTGATATTCTCCTAAAGGTTGAAGGTTCAATCCCTAGTGTGGCGACCGAAATATACAATTGCAAATTACTTATGACCTTTATCCAGTCATGGCTGACGGAACAAGAGCACGTTACGCCCGTGAAGTGAATAAAGCGTTCCGCTCGAAATTCTATACAAATTCCCAAGATCGTCAGAAACATTCCCGAGTTCGGTAAGATACACCCAAAGAACGTCGACCGAAACGTTGTGAAAATAACACTCAACCTGAGAGCAATAGTCCAATGAATAGTGGTAAATAAACTATCCTCATCTCAAAAATTCAGAAACGCAGCATTTTTTCTCTTAAGCATATTTCATTGAATAAAATACACGTTTGCTTTCTATTAATTCTGTTTCTGATTTTTTTTTCAAACTTTCAAATGACCGTCTGCACAACGTGCAGGAACTGGCTGATGTAATCGACATATTTGTCATAAATCCGAATACTTTTAAATATTTTATGATGCATCATAAGGGATAGATTTATTTAACTGGTTTCGAACAATTCTTTTAACCGTGATATAAAATCCACACCTACTACACATATAAAACTATTCTATAAAAAAAAATAAATGTATAATAATTTAAAAAAAGATGAAAAAGTATTAAACATATCATTAATAAAAATTTGCAACCAATAACATCTAATAAAAAATATAATTTATCATTTACAATAAGAAATATAAAAACCCAAACCTGATTATCACTAATAACTCCTCCCCCTCGAATGAGTTGTTTAGTTTATGGAATTCAACTGCTTTCGGGAGACTGTGTCTCTAAAAATAAATGTGAAAACATATACATGGGTGTCACTACCACAAATTTGTTGACGAGATTAACTATGCAACGCTTCGAAACAGTGCTATATTAAATCATTTGACGAATCAATATTCCTCTCGCCTCCCCCTTTGAAGGAAGATTATTCACCACATCTATACTTGAACAGAGCAATAATAAACAGAAATTTAAGTACTAGAAACATTAGCAACGAGAAGAAAAAAAACTACTATAAGTAAATTAAAGAGTAATACCATTCTGAAATATTTGTACCGTTATCTATTTAAATTTCAAACATTCCAGGATGTTATTACTATTAACTAATGAAAAAATAAAATGATTAACAAATGAAAAATATATAAACAAATGAGGAACAATGTACATGTTTTTTTTTCAAAACTAGTTAAATTAATCCATCCCTGACGATGAATATTGCAGGATTTTAAGCTGCTCGAATCTATGATAAATATGATGACTAAATCAGCCATTTCCTGCCATAAGTGAATACTATTGGTCGGAAATCTTGGAAAGTATTGGAAGCAGAATAAAGAGACAAAAAACTTTATTGTATTTAACGATACTTATATATATATATATATGTATTTATATAAATATATATATATATATATATATATTATCATAGAAACACCTTTCCTAAATATGTGCATATTTTTTTGTGCTACGACCTTATTGAAATTCCGTACTCGTTATCGCTCTTACACAGAATCTATTATGTCTATGGCTTGAGGAAATTATATGTTGAATAAAGTTATAACTGATATATATTCGTGGATATATTCATTCAAACTGTTTGTATAAATACAGTTTCTTTCTCAAATATTGCATTTGTTATTCAACACTACTACACAATACTAACCGGAAATTAAATGCATGAACAAAAAAGCTTGTAAACATACTGCCAGATTTCTTTTGGTGTTCCAGCTCGAATTTACAACATTATCCAATTAGTAATAATGATAAAAATGTTAGATCAATAGTCCCTTCTATTGCTGACAAGTGCCACACTAGCGGCGCGTTCTTGATGGTCACTTATATGTATAATAAAATGCCGCTTCAAACCGCCTCATGGCTTGCACGTCCGCCCGCAGTTGACACAGGTTAGATCATGTAACACAAAAATGCTTTGTGTCCTACTGCACTGATGAGTAAGCTGGTAGTTTATCAGCCCAGCTCGGCTCAGAAATAATTGCACACCTCAGACTCCAGACCAATTTGACGCCCCAGCCCACCCATTGCTCCTTTCACCCTCCCTTTCCGGATATTACGTTTCAGTCGCTCATATTGGGTTCGACCAGCCTCAAACTTGCCTATACCTCCCCGTAAGGTCCTTCTCCTCTCTCCACGATCCAAAGCAAGATTTTCCCAGGTTCTTTCATCTATATCACATTTTTTAAGGTGGACGTCAAACAATCCTTGAATCTCACGGTAGGCTTTTGAGCTAGACGTCTTCCCTCAGCGAGCTCACCATAAAGGAGTTGTTTATGAAGTCGACTGACTGACATCCTAACCACATGTCCACTCCATCTCATATATGTTTAATAATGTGACATTCAATGCTTAGTCAGTGGGTCCGTTCAAGAACCTCAACATCACTGACATACATTTTCTAACACACACCTAACATTCGCCGGAGACACATCTGGGGAAACCCCTCGAGACGTCTCAAAGGCTTCCTGTATATTGTCCAAGTCTCACAGGCGTAGACAAGAGCAGAGAGAACGCATACGGCATATATATATATATATATATATATATATATATATATATATGTGTGTGTGTATGTGTGAGTGTTTGTGTGTGTGTATGTGTGAATGTTTGTGTGTGGAGAGTGTTGGTGTGTGTGTGTGTCCGTGTCCAGAAAATCAGTGAAAGGTTTTGAACTCATGCAATTTCTATATTTTTTAGCAAACATTCAGTAATCTTAACACAATCTTAATAGAACATGGGAAATTTAAAAAAAAAAAAACGCACATTCAAACAATCCGTATTTATGAAAGATAATGTCATTTAAAAATTGCCCATTTTCCGCTTCGCATATTTGTGCTTTTTCTCAAACATTATTCATGACAGATTGAATCATATCTGGATTGCGATTAACTCCCTTATTTTGTTCCGCGAGTTGGGAGACGTCGAAACGTCAAACCTCCAACCCGACAGGAATTGAAGGAAAACATCAGGAACTTATCAAAGCAAAATATCTTGGTTATCACTAGAAAGTAGTTGATAATTCAGTGAAAACATAAAGCTAAATACAAATGTAATAACTTTGAAATCATCGGACCTCCGTAGCCACCTTTTCCACTGCTCAATAACTAACCTCACGAATACTCACTTATCTGACATTTAATTTATTTTAAATAATGTACGGGCCATTCATAAGCGTTACTGTCAAAACTGAATGTAGCACAACATAATCTTAAGTCTCCGTAGCTACCAATAAGAATATACACCACGTAAAAAAAAAAAACCGTTACCCTCTACAATTATAGTTTAAAATGAATATATATATATTACTATAACCACAACAGTCTACACATGCCTACCCAAATATCCTAATTCTTCAAGGTACATCTTATACTATAATTGCATAACATATTCAAACACGCCCCTAGAGTGTTACTGTGACGACATCGCAGGTTAGCATAACTAGCAGATATGAATTTATTTCTAGTATTTTTGATATTATTGTTATTATCATCAGCTTCAGTCAAAAAATTAGCTAGAATCCGTGGAAGCACTTACAAACTGGTGTCCTTAGTTATCGCACGCTTATTATTATCAAGATTGTTAAGTTTAATATCATTTATACTTAGATTAACTTCTGTAATTAAACAGTTATATGGATTTCTCACAGTAAAAGCTATAATATTTGTTGCTTTCTCTAATATCATAATCTATATATTGATACGATAGCGTGTGGTTTCTTTTGTGTGTCACGCCTACGTATGGGTCGTTATATTGTTATGTTCTTCTGTTTCTTGTCATAAACACTTTTACCAAGTATTCTTCATAAGTTTTGGTTTCAGTTTCGATTATGACTGAAGGAACTCAATTGTGTATATATATATATATATATATATATGTGTGTGTGTGTGTGTCCGTGTGTGTGTGGGTGCGTGTGTGTATGTGTATTTCATAAGTTTTTATTTCAGTTTTGATTCAAGCTAATGCGCACAATTCATATGTATATATATTTTTTTTTTTTGAAATCGCAACATTATAACATATAAAACGCGATACAGCAAGTCTATATTTCTTAAGTTTGGAGACATTGTGTTGAACAAAGGTGGCGGCGTAGTTCAGATCAGTTACCAAGATGGCGACCAAGAATCAAATGCGTTCCGTCGCGTAGTTAACCTCTTAAGTTCTGAGATATTATGTTGAACAAAGATGGCGGCGTAGTTCTGATCAGTAACCAAGATGGCGGCGTAGTTCAGATAAGTAACCAAGATGGCGGCGTAGTTCAGATCTGTAACCAAGATGGCGGCGAAGAATTAAATGCGGTCCGTGACGTAGCAAACGGCGAACTGATTGAATCCAAAATTCGACAATTTGTCTAATAATTTTGCGACGTTTTCATTGGGTGCTTAGCAAAGCCGTTGGTTATAAAAATGATTGGCGAATCCATTCGTCTCATACCCCCATTAGAAGTAAAAGACATTTTACAATAATAATATATACGAAATCTGCACAAATTAAAATATCATATTTAAACGTACTTTATGGCCGAGCTTTACTGGGCGTTCGTGCTAGTTTAGATAAATACTTTTGCAATTTTAACAAAAGAGCTACAACGATATAAGAGCGTCGCCATTTACACAGAACATCTACAGAATGCCAACATCAATATATTACATATGAATGAGTCCCCTGTGGAATTTCGACAGGAAATCATATGCTCTGAAAGATCATCCTCACTATTACATTTTTGCTCTAAAAATTATTGTTTTTAACGTCAATCTAATACTAATTAATTAATTACTAACATCTTAGAGAATTCATCCGACAGTTAGTTTCATAATAACAGTATTCCAAATTTCCTTATCCATACATCTAATTCCTAATTGTTTATACCTATGCTCGCCCTATATCCCTATAAGCGACTCTCACTCTCTCCTCACGCATAAAAAATGTTATCTTTTTCTCCTTTCGCTCGTTCCCTCTCTCCCCTTGTAACAAAACCCATCGTCTTTATCTATAATCCTCCTATAAAAGTTGACCACTGCTGTCCACCAACTTACTGAAACATGACAAGCACCTCAAAATCAAACGGCTATTTGAAGTGAAGAGCGTATCGTTGAAAAGAACATGCTGCTAATTTTCGGGGTATATCCTGATCTGCCTTACAATGGATCTAATGTAAACGTTCAACGGATTTTGTGTTCTAGAAAAATGGAAGCAATTTAGGAGTAATTCTCTTGAAATCTTCAGCAGCATCTTGTTTAAACTGTTTAAAAAATCTAAAACGAATATATACATCTTCTGATTCATGGTATTTTCAAAATACAATATCACATGTTTGATTTAAGCAATTAGTATTCAACAGATTTTATTTTTATTTTTTTCGGATTCTTTTTTATAACCAATTCGGATATTTAAATAAAATATGTTACACAAACAATACATTACAAGACAGAGTATCAGTTGATTATGATATATATACATACATACATATACACACACACACACACACACATATATATATATATATATATATATATATATATATATATATATATATATATATATAGTCTTTGAGACTTTACATGACCGGTCGCCACAGTAGATTGAACATGTTTTGTGGCGACTAAAAGTCGTAAATCACTATCCCGCGAGTCGATAAAATTTATTTAAATAAAAAAACGGGGAAAATCCATTTATTTTACGACCTTCAAATATGTGGTGACTTAGAATTGCCTATGTCTTATCATTTGTGAATTCTATCATCTCTAGCTGTGAGACCGTTGGAATATCGCATTGAAAAAAGAGTGGGCACGCTAAAGGTCAACAAGAGGTCAAATTTACACCGTCGGCGTTTAGTAAAAATGGCGCCTTCATTTAGCTCTCTAATTTTGAAATTCATTCGGAAAAAAAATTCTTCGACGCTACCACTACACACGCTTCATGCTTACTAAAGTAAAGACGAACATTTGAACGAGGGAAAAAACGCATCGTTCCGTCAAGCATCCGGGGACATGATTCATTTTTCTATGGAACAATAATATGAATGATGCTATATAAAAAAACTGGTGTTGTATTTTAACGTGTTGTTGAATAGTTACTGAGATGTTTGTAGTAATAAAATAGTTGATTTACAAGAGTTAAACAAATATTTTAATATTAGATTATACACACGGTAATTGCTTGAATTGTTTTAAATGTATTTAGTATTATTCACTGAAACAAAGATATAACGTCGGACGAATAAAAATGTTTGGGGACGAGTAAATTTTCTTTCACACTCGACCGGCGATCGAGCGATTTTTTTTTCAAATCACAAAGGCTATATATATATATATATATATATATATATATATATATATATATATATATATATATATACTTATAAACATTTTCTTAATAATTTTTTAATTTATTATTTGATTAACTTACTGATATTCTTACCTATCATTATACTATCAAAATAAACTTGTAATGTATAAGTCATTAATTTATCCTCCTATTTTCCTTCTCTTTTTCTTTCTTTCAACTATAACGTTCGACAGTTCAAAAATTAATTAATAATAAATAATAAACAACAAATATTTTTCAATCACTCCCCGCCCGGCTAAATCACTTTAAACTCCATTTGCAACCCGTTCTTTCCTCCTCCCGCCACACCACGCCCACTAACACTAACTCTGCAACCTGTTGCCATGATGACCCTTTAAATTACCTGCTAACTGCGGCTTAAACTTATGCCGTTATAAATAAGAATAGAGCCTTTTAAATTTAAACCGTTATAAACTAGAAAAACATATATAAGAATTAACACATAATTAATATTTAATTATAATCCCCCTCTTATTATATACACTCCTACTACTTTAAATTCCAACGTCCTCTCCCTTCCACTCCCCCATTCTTATATAACTCTCCTTCATCTGCTCCGATTTTTCCATTCTTATTTGATATTATAACTTAGTCCATCTATGAATTATGAGGAAGCTAGTCGGATATTTCCTCTTCTTTTTGCGGATTTTCCCCTAGCTGAAACAATATGTAAACTCATTCTGGACGCATAGTAATAGATTCCATATATATATATATATATATATATATATATATATATATATATATATATATATATTATCCATTTCAATCTCTTCTAACTTCATATAATATATATTTTCCCCAATTTTTTTTCTTCCCTTTCTTTTCCCCTGTTCCTTTTCTTCCATTCTCCCTCCATCTTCCTCGCCTATCTATCCAGCACTCCAACTCCTGGTTTTTGATCATCATTTTGTATTCAAAATGTCTTTTTTTTCTGTTTTATTTTGACTTTGATTTTCTGCGGTGATCGATATGATAATTTTATTGAAACAACTGGTATTGATTGAAGCCAAATCTCCGAAGTGTAAATAATAAAACATCTTAAGCTCTACTAATGTATTAAGCACCTTTCCCTGTTTTTTCTTACCTAATATACCTTGTAATATATATATATATATATATATATATATGTATATATATATATATATGCTTTTATCTGAACATATTGTAATTAATTGGCTATCTAGACGAATGCTGCCGTACTGAACACCTGCAAATATCATTGATATTTTAAAATAAAACACGTCATATAATTATTAATAAAAATTAAAAGAATACGAGGAAGATGATAAAAATGTTTACATTAACTATGAAGACATCCATACGTTATTGAAGATCAGTGAAACTAATAAAAAGAAAGATCTTTTGGAAGAAAGCGATGTGCGTGTTATTATTTATTATCTTATCAGCCGTGAACATATAAATAAATGAATTTTCCCATTAGGCATATGTTTACTTAAATAAACTATATCTTAAATTGTTTATGTATCTAAAATCTATTGCTGCAATTATTTAAAAACTTTCGTATATTTATTTATTTGTTTGAATATTATGCTAATTTAGGTGTACCATGTTTTAATAATCATATGAAGGAGGGTTTACTTTCTTCCTTTCTCTCATTATATATATATATATATATATATATATATATATATATATATATATATATATACATGAGGTGTACGTTGTACGCGGTCTAAGTAGCAAAAGAATCAAAGTCCTTCTATTCAATAGTTCAATGTTGAACAACGATACTTATTTCTTTTTCTTTCCAAAACACGCGGGTTCCTTGTACGAATGTAACGTCACCCCGTTTCTCACGTGGTCACTCTCTCCTCCGTACTCTTCTTCCTTTTTATAGTTTTTTTTTTCTCTACAGTGGCACCATTTCGCATTTCCGGAACTCACTGTAACACATCTTTATAGATCCATCTATAATATACATCTCACCTGTCCGTTTAAATATATGCATGTATGTGTGCATGTTTGTATTTCTCGCAAAATCTTCAGACCGGAGCGACAGATTTTCCCGAGATCGAAATCCTTTTTAGCGTTATCCTTCGGACGACATACATCCAAGAATTCACCAAAAACTTTAATTGCTTCACATTCACCTGGGCACTGTTCTACAGGGGAATAGCCAAAAATCGTGTTTTCATACCAATTTAGCCAAACACGCATGCGCAAAAAAACGTCCTGTCTTGAATCCGTCTACATATAAAAAACGACCTAATTTTGCTCACGCGGCCATTGACCAGTCATTATAGTGGCAGCGTCTGTATGTTAAGATTGCACGTTCATCATATCAGATATCAGATATATTTTTTCGATGTTTAAAGTTTTAATATTGAAACAGGGTGATTCATTCCACTTTTTCGTTCGTTTTTTTTTTTTTTTTAGTTTTTGTTTTTCCAATTGTTTAAAGAAATTTTAAAATCGATCGTTTATTCTTTGTTCTGCATCAAGTTCGCTGTTTTTTATAATGTTTTAACAGTTATTACGTCTGTTTATTCTTTATTTTTCATTTTGTTTTGATTTACCGCCACCCCCCACACACCTAACCACACCCGAGCAACGCCGGGCACCCCCGCTAGATCTCGCACGATCCTGCGAGATTCCGTCTCTAATAAAAGCAGGCAGGCGCCATCTTGAAACTCTTTCTTCCGCTGCCCCGACCACAGGATCAGTCACCACCCCACACGCCAGGCACACACGGACCCTCTTGCGCCGAGGGCTACGGTTAGTCTCACACTCCCCCCTGGTCTCCAGATCACATACGTGACACGGCGGACGTGGCCGTTTGATTCGAGCACTCCTGCGGAGGGGTATTGCCGGGACTTCCTCATCGGAGCTCTCAGAAGTGGCATCGGAAGCATCAGCGTCAGCATTAGAGCTCGCAGTTGAGTCATCAGGTCCATGGGGCACAGGTTGGATCCATCGCTCATCGTCGGATGACTCGCTCCTTCCACTGCTCGCAGTTGAGTCACCAGGTTCGTGGGGCCCGGGTTGGATCGATCGCTCATCGTCGGATGACTCGCTACTTCCACTGCTTGCCGATTGGTCAGTGCTTAGAGCGGGCCGGACATCCCTTACGTGGCGCGGAGTATCATCGACTAGTATGGCCTGTTCACTGATGACGCCGGTGACCCGCCCCCTCCAAAAGCTGCTGGTGCACCGGCCGCCGGGTGGCTTCACCCAGACGGTGTCTCCCACTTGGTACGTCCCCTGGGGTTCTCGTTGGTCGGGTAGACACACTTCAACGTCCTTGACGCGCACGTGGTAGTGATGAATCGCATCAGCGGGCGCACTGCCGCCAGTCACGGTGTCCTTAGGCGTTGTGTTGTATCTGTAAACCGCCTCCGCGATCGTACACTTCTTCCTGGCCGCGATCCTCTTCACGGTTCGGTGGCATCGCTCCGCTATGCCGTTGCCGCTCGGCACATACGCGCATCGGTGTCGAAGGCGGATCCCCCAGTTGTCCATAAAAGTCCTAAATTCCCTGCTGCAGAACGCCGTGTCGTTATCCGTGAGGATCTCCTCAGGCGGCCCCCTTTCGTAGAATATGGATTCCAATTCATGGATGACACTGGTGGAATCCTGCCTTGCCAATTGGCGCCAAATCGCGAACCTCGTTGGCCCGCAGTCTATCAGCGTGAGGAAGTGTTGGCTGCCGTAGTGGGTTATATCCATACCCAACCGACTCCAAGTCGCGTCCACTCCCAGCTGTCCTTTCCGCCATCTGGCTGGGGCGGGGTCGATGGACTGGCACGTTTGGCACTCCCTGACCACTGCTCTTACTGCACTTTTTGGTATTGATGGTCTAGCCAACTTCACAAAGTAGTAGGTCCGTTGCACTCCGGGGTGCCCACTGTCGTGATGTATCTTCCTGATTTCGTCCTCCTCGACGGAGGCAGCGCACAGAGGCAATGGCTTAGCTTCTTTCTTCATAGCCTCATACCATCTCCGTGGTACCCGAGTGAGCTTGTCGGCGAGGTTGTAGTCCGAGGTGACGAGCACTACGTCTACGGACAGGTTGTACTCCGTCACCAGTTTTTTCACAGTCTCGAGCCTCCGTCTTATCAGCATTTTGCTGGCTGCCTTGGTGCGTGCCCTGGCCTTGCTCGTGAGTGTGTCCGACACCCAGTGGTGCACGCAAAGTGAGTCAGTGTGCACACGCAGTTTCTTCACTTCCCATTGAAGTGCCAGGTTAATGCCCTTTATTACAGCGTCGAGTTCTGCCAGGTTGATATGGGCAGCATCATTCGCCGGTCGCAGCCAGCAGGCATCCTCAACTACGGCCCCATCTTTCTCCAAAACTACACCGATCGCTAGAGAACTTGCGTCCACCCACACGCTCAGTTCGTCTCCCTGCACGCACCAGTCCCCTGTGGCGGGGTCATTCTTTTTCACACTAGCGACGGTCTCCTTTAACATTCGAACCAATAGTTCGTCGGTTATCTCATCGTCCCAGCCTTTGCTGACCGCATTTGCCCTCCTTTTTATGACGCCTGTCGCTGCACGAACCCATCCGCATACTAGAAGGTGCCCCACAAGTTTCCCGCACAGGGAGAACACGGCACGTCTTGTGTAAACGTCGGGTACGTCGGGAACTGCGGTTCCACGCCTCCACTTCAGGATCCCTCGCTCCTCTTGAACGCTCAAGCCCAATACGCGGGCACCATCCTCAAGCCGCTCAGAGTCCTTGCAGTTTAGACCAAACTCGGCAAGTTTGGATCTTACGCGCGAAGAGGACACGATATCTTCGTTCACGTATATATCGTCAATATACGCCGATGTTCCCTTTCTGATCCATTCTTCTTGTGACAACACGGCATTGACGATAGCCTTCATTATCTGGGGTGCTACGTTTAGCCCAAATCCGAGTCGCGTAAGACAGTATCTCTTTCCGGAAAACATCACTGTCTGGAAAGGCCACATCGCCTCGCCGATCCGGACCTGCAAGTATGCTTTTCTTAAGTCCAGTAGGGACACATTGGACCCCTGCCGGCGCCACTCTCGCAGCTTGCTGGCACAGACGTCGGTGTCCGCTGTGAACGCATCAACGTGCGCATTCAACTCACGGTAGTCCATTACCGGCCTCACCTTTGACTTGTTAGGTTGGGCAACTGCCATCAGCGGTATCAGGCCCTTGGGGGGTCCAAGTTTGTCGTAGGGGTATGGAATCAGCCAACCGTTCTTAATCCATTCACGGAGCTCGCTTTCGTATGCAGGCCTTATCTGGTCGGGCATACGGTACTCTGCCACTTTGTTTTGTAGTTTGGCCGGTTCCTTGTCTTCTGACCACCTCCAAGTGGCGGTCCACGCCTTCTTTTGGTCGTCAAATTCCGCACTGAAGTCCGGCTGGTCGACTCTTAGTGCTGCGCACACCGGGGGCCTATCCTGAAACTCTACAACGCCAGCGCGCGTTATGCGCACGCCGCCCAGGGCTTTGATGGCATCGTAGCCTAGCAACAGGTAGAAACTCAGCGGCTTTTCGCGTGTCACCAGCGCTTCGACGTTGGCCGAGTTCCCAGTTCTTGTGCGAATGTGTACCACACCCACGCCGCAACACATTCGTATTTTTTCCAGTGATGGTAGTTATCCTGACGTTCTTCTTTTTCCACGCCCGACAGAAGTCCGCACACACTATGGTGCGGGAGCAACCGGAATCAAGGAGGGCTGAAAATAACGTGTCATTAACTCGGACCTGAATGACAGGGAGCGCCTTGTTTATTTTCTGTTCGGGGAAGAGGTCGGCACTGGCACCTTGTCCCCGTCCCCGTTTCCCGCACAGTCTCGGGCCATGTGCCCAGTCTTGTTACAGCGGTAGCAGCGAACAGCCGTCGACCGCCTTCTACAATTTCTTGCCATGTGGCCCCGCCCGTTGCATCTGTAGCAGATGACATCACCTTGCGGGCTGGGTCCCTGAGACGGTCCTTCGCCACTTGGTGGGGCCTGTGCGACGGCGACTACCGGTTCCTGCACCGTCTAGTCATCCTTCACTATTGTCCTGGCTCTGTCCACTAGGTCACTCAGCGGTAGTGAGGACATGGTAGAGGTTGCTCGCAGGAGCTGCTTTGCTCCAGCGGGGAGTCCTGACAGGAATTTGTAGGCTAGGGCCCTCTCGGGAAGACCGCCGAACAACACCGTCAGCTTCTTAAGTTCGGCGAGATACACGTCCACAGTTTCGCCCAAGCGTATAGACCTCGTCTCAAACTGCTCCCATGCAGTGGCGGGGTCAGTGGCGAACGCCCTGTACAACGCCGCCTTGATACTCGAGTAGTCACACTTCTCCTCAGCGCTGAGTTGCTGATATACAGCGAAGGCCCCGCCGGTCAGCCGCAGAGGAATCACGCGCTCGACATTTTTCACGCCGGACAACTGACAATGTAACTCGACCTTCTCAACCCAGCTGAGTACCGGGTCGGATCCGTCGAATTCCGGTATCAACTTTAGATCGAACCTATCCGCCATTGAAGAAAAGAAAACCAAGTTCGGAGTGGGGAGGCCGAAATAGCTTGTAAAAGTATCTTGTGTAGGAGACGGTGAGACTCGTCGTGGGCGACGAAGCGTTTCACTGAAGAACCACGGCAACACACAGCAAACCAACAAACAATGACAGCCACGGCGCGAAGGCAACTAACAAAGCTCAGCTGACTGCACGAATAGAAACGGAACCCAACGGTCACTGTACTGATCGCCACAAACGTCAGAACCCGACTGCCTCGCACCTCCAATGGACCGATTTTTATTACTCAAGATGGCCTAGCTAATTTGCATCCCCGCGAGATCTCGCACGATCCTGCGAGATTCCGTCTCTAATAAAAGCAGGCAGGCGCCATGTTGAAACTCTTTCTTCCGCTGCCCCGACCACAGGATCAGCCACCACCCCACACGCCAGGCACACACGGACCCTCTTGCGCCGATAAAATACTCATATTAATAAACCTATTTCGCTGTTATGTACAATAGCAAAGATCCAGACAAAAATGTCCTTTTTATAGTTTATATCAATCTCTTTCTGTGCTAGTAACATAAATCGTTTGTTGTTATACTTTCGCTGTAAAATATTTCGAATAATTTCCATGAAATAAAATACACACGCTAAACATCGTGTTGTTATTTCCATTCTTTAATTATTGGTTTAAACGTATTTCGTTGAAGATTTTTGCAGAGTCTAAGTCAACGTTGGTTGAAAGGCTACGCTTTATGAATGCAGATGTAATGTCCGCCTATAATACTTTACATCTCCATTTTTCATTAAAATCGCTTTACGAGAGAAACATTACAACGGTTTTTTAATCACTGTACGAAGCGTAATTTCCTTGTAAGCGTAAACCCTCTTCTTAAATCTTTTTAGAAAATTAGTATAGTGAAATCGTAGTAAGTTAAAGCGAATGCATGTATGACAAGGAAATGTAAAAAGTATTTAAGTTCAGGATAGCAAATCGCAGAGTTTTCACGTGTTATTTAAATACGAGTGTGTGCCTTGTCAGTATCTGCATCACATTGGTCGTTGACATCTATGCTGATGACACGACCATCTATGGCAACACATCAAAGGTTGTAAATACAAAGTTCTCTCTGATCCTCTCCTCTGATCTTGAGCGCGCGGTACAGTGGGGGAAGAGGTTGCTGGTCACTTTTAATGTATCTAAAACCAAGCTCCTATCTTTACATGATCAACGCTCTGATCCCCCTCTGGCATCACTTGAAATGAATGGCCCTCGTCTTGGAGAGGCTTCATGTTTTGATAAGCCTCTGGAATTGACTTTTACTCCGGATCTGTCATGGAACATGTACATCTAGTATGTTGCCAAGGTCGCTGGAAAAATGGTAGTGTCCTTCTATCGCTCCAGAAGATATCTCACTGCTGATGCAATTCTCCATCTATATAAAAGTCAAGTACATCCAAGGATGGAGTACTGCTGCCACATCTGGACAGGAGCTGCTAAAAACAGCTTATCCTGCTTTGACAAAGTACAAAATAGACTTCGTGGCTTAGTGGCGGGATGACCTTTTCTCTACCCTGCAATCTCTCTCCCACAGAAGAGACGTTGCGAGCATTTGTTTTATCGTTATTTCCATGGCAAGTGCTCGTCTGAGCTCCAACCCCTGTCACAATCGCCAATCCTTCACGAAAACAACCTGTCTAGCTTAAACCACTGTCAAAAATTTCCCCCACTGTATATCTGTGCCTAAATCCAAACGTAGATTCCATGAACAAAGCTTCTTTCTTAGAAGTGCACGCCTGTGGAACTCTCTTCCGTTTACCTGTTTCCCACCTGACTACACCTTGAATGTCTTCAATCCAACATAAACAAATCCCTGATGAACCGCCCCCTTAAGTAAGACACTTCATCAAATCCTCATTACTTACGATTATTACATTATCCCATTGATTACTGTACACGCAATAACCCTTAATCCGAGTGCCTTCCGAGCCTTGATAAGTGGTGACGACCATGTAAAGAAAAGGTTCTTCATAGTTCTCTTTCTTACGTAAAAAGGACTGCTAATATTGTCTGCTGTATGTTATATAGTTTCAATCTATCGTCTCTGCAAACCCTTTGCGATGAAAACACATGTTTATATCACCAATCCAAACCATCTTTTTTCCATGCGTGTGCTTAAAACTAAACTGTACCTTCATGGACAAATTTTCTTTCGTAGACCTACAAGCATACAATTAGCAATGCCCTGAAATCATCATACATTGACCTTACAACGCACGTCCAACACATAATATCATCACGGATTCGCTTTTCAGTTTAATAAATTTTACACTTATCCACCATATTGTAAATGCTTCGCTTCTTTCTAACCAACAATATTGATTTAGGTAAGCCTGTTTTATTGCAAATGTTCAAGCTACCATTTTTGAACGCATGTAAAATGTACTGAATACGATAAGATTAAGCCCTTTATATATGCAAGTTCTTTGACAAGGCATGCGGATTTTCTCACGGAAATTAAATCCTATCGTATAAAACCAGTATAAAACATAAAATCATTCTCAGACATAGAAGCAATCAAAGTTGTTCTCTATCGTCGTACGTCTAAACACATAATAGAAATGCATGTGTGCCCGAGGCTACGACCCCTGACGTTTATTATTTATGACCTACCTGATAAAATTTTACCTCGGATGAGTATATTTTATAGTTCAACAAGCTTTCATAAAACACATGCAGATAAAACGAATGTACAGTTACCAAAGGTCATGGAAGAAAGACTATAGATAACGACGGATTGTCATTTTTTTACATAGGCATCACCACTTAACAAGGTCAAGAGGCCACTCGAGGATAAGCGTTAAAGAGTGTGCAGTAGAAATTTGACCATATAATAATAATCAATAATGGAAATTAGGTAAATGTGTTAACTTATATGGAACGGCTCATCAAAAACTTGTTTCAGTTAGACTTGAAGATAACCATATTGTAGTCAGCTTGAAAGCAGGAAAATGGAAGACAATTCCATAGGCGTGCAGTTCTAAGAAAGAAGATTTGTTCATGGGATCTACGTTTAGGTTTAGGCACAGATAAAAAGTGGGAGACATTAGTGATAGTTTTTTTTCTGCTAGTCGGGTGCTTCTTGTGAAAGTTTGGCGAGGGATGATCATAGATTGAAGCCCCGTCAAGCACTTGCCATGATAATAGGATTAACAAGAGAAAAACTGGCAACATCTCTTCTCCGAGAGAGCGGTAGCAGATAAGAGAAACGGACATCCCCTACGAGGCTACGAAGTATATTTTGAACTCTACCAAAGCAGTATAATCTTTTCTAGCAGGTTTTGCACCAATGTGGCAACAGTACTCAATCCTTGGACGTACCTGGCTCTTATATCCAAAGAGAATTGCATCAGTAGTGAGAAATCTACTGAATTGATAGACGGATCCCACAATGTTTCCAGCGGCCTTGGCAACGGAGTTAATGTATGTGTTCCATTTAAGAAAGATCAAACCCAGAAGTTTGTCAAAACATGATACCTCCCAAAAACGAGAGCAATTCATTTCAATAGAGGCTAGATGGGGATCAGAGCGTTGATGATGTAAAGATAAAAGCTTTGTTTTAGATGCATTTAAAGTTACAAGCGACCTATTTCCCTATTGAATCACTTGCTCAAAATCAGAGGAGACAGAATCAGAGAGAACTTGGTCGTTTACGGTCTTAGTTGTGGTACCATCGGTAGTAGTGTCATCAGCATACATGTCTACGAATAATGTAAGGATGTGATTTAGAAGATCATTAATGTAGATCAGGAAAAGAGTATGGCCCAGGATTTGCCCCTGAGGGACTCCAGCATTAATACTGAGAGCTTTTGATTTCTGCCCATCAACCACTACTCTTATGAAACTATCAGAGAGAAATGATTTAATAATTGAGAAGACATTTCCAGCTATACTATAGCTGGAGATCTTGTGAAGTAAACCATTATTCTATACTCTATCAAAGGCATTTTATATGGCAAGAGCAATTGTCCTAGAAAAGTAGCCTCCGTTGAGAGATTCGCTAATCCTATGAGATATAACTGTAAGCACATCTGCTGTGTATCTAGCAGAACGAAACCATATTGTGTGTCACTAAGAAGGCTATTTTTGCTGAGATGGTTTATTACTTTTTCTATTTAACACATATTCCAGCAACTTACTCCTGACATACAGGAGACTTATTGGCCTGTACTGAGAGGGAGATGAGCGATCATTTTAATTATTAAATACTGATGAAATTTTCCAGGGTTATGGGGAGCAATTCTATTTAGGACAACGTTTAAACAGTTTCGTAAGGATGCACGCTTGTTCTGGTTGAAGTCTTTTGAGTATTATAATTAGAATATCATCAGGGCCGGTAGCTTTACTGGAAGCAAGTTTGGATTAGCTTGGCAAAATCACGAACAGATATTTGTATATCATATAGCGTGTTTTCTGATACAGAAGGAAATATTGTAAGTTGGCGGCCTTTGTCGAAAAGGGTAGAGTTAGCTGCAAAGTTCTTGGCAAAGAGTTTGTCTGATGCTGACGAGATTACCTCAGGTCCATTGATGAGTGTTGGGAAAGAGTACACGCTTCTGTTCAGGATGCTGTTTGCTATTTGCCAAAACTGGTGGGAACCAAGCCTCTACTCAGCTACTTTGGACTTAATGGACTGAGCATACAACTCTCTCTCTTTCTTTATTACTGTTTTTACGGTGGCTGCTGGCAGTTCTGAAAGCGGCTTTAGTTTCAGTACATCTATTACGTTGGAAGCAATGTAAAAGGTAATTTTTGGGCGCAATGGCAGCAGCACATTCTGGAGAGAACGACGACTGGCTGTTAGGTTTTTGCTGGAATATTTTCCAGAGTACGAAACGGTCTAAACCTACAATTAACCATTCCGTTAGGTCTGGTACTATAGAGAAGATATCCTTTTTACACATGGAACGCATATGTAGATCTGATACAAATGTACGAATGTTATCCCAGTCAGCCATAGATATACTATACAATGGAGAGGTACATCTGAGGATTTATTACATGTCAAGATTGTCTTAACTGATACAACAGAGTGGTCGTAAGATCCAAGTGGAGACAGGACGGAAGCTGAATGCAGTTCGGGGCAAGTTGTAAAGAAAAGGCATAGGAGACTTGCATACTGGCCGTCAGTACCGGGCACAAGGTTGCGTTTGTGAACAATCTGAGTGAGGTCATAAGCAATGGATAAATCATGACAGAATCTCCCCTCATCATCGGTATTGTTTGAGTGAGTTTACCATTCCACGTTGTGAACATTAAAGTCTCCACAGACATGAATATAAGCTGAAGGATTAGCAGATAGGACGTGGTCAATTTTCTCAGATATGGTTTTAAATATAGTAACTCCGCTGTTATGGGGGCGATAGAGAGCAAATATAAATGCAGTAGTTTGCGCAAGGACAACCCGGAAGCACATATAGGGTAAGTTAGGATATTCTCTCGAGTTGTCCCTACCACATGGAAAGCCATCTATATATATAAAAGCGAAAATATGTGTATGTGTGTATGCATATTTGTATGTTTGTCCGCTAAAAACCTTCTAGAAACATGACAAAAATTCAAAAATCCGGTATCATATTAAAACCTCAACCTTCGCCAGAAAAAATATCGAAAAATTGGCCAAAAACGTTAATTTTGTCACCCCGAAATCGACAATTTCCACAGGGGGTCAACAAAAACCGTCCCCTCAAAACGACGACCGGTTCTAAGCATGGCTCAGATGACGTCATGCCCTGATTTACTTTAAATAGTTGAAGAACTGACTAAATTGCACGTACGTCGCGTTAGCTTTTTTTTTTTTTTTTTTTTTACACGGTGATCACCACTTATCAAGGCCCGAAAGCCACTCAGGGATAAGGGTTATTGCAAGTACAGTACGTTAGTGTGGAAATTTGATGAAGTGTTTACTTAAGGGGGCGATTCATTAGGATCTTGGGCAGCCATTATCTTTTGAGCTAGTCTATAGAATCTTATACGGCATAATCACGTTGACACACCGATTCTCGCCAGACCACCAAAGTTAAGTAATGCTGAGCCTGTCCAGTACCAGATAGGTGACCATTTGGAAAGGCAAGATGCTGTATGTACTGCAAGATAAAATACCAGGTTGAGAAACTGGCACGGTCTATCCTCTCGAGGGTAGATGGGACTCTCTTAAGCCGTGGTAAGCACCCCATCTAGTGATGAAGTCACGATAAAAAAATACCCTTGATAGCCCTGGTGAAGCATTAAATATTCTGCTACCGACAAGATTTGAATTACACTAATTGAGTTTAATCTCGGTTACAGCCACGCCAGACATGGACTGGACATAGAATCTTTGATTGATCTAGAATGTTTGCCTTACGTTAGTTTTTTTGTTTTTTTTTCGATGTTTTGATTTCCCATATATTCGCACGCCCGGGCGGGGATGTATGTGTACATACGACCGTTGCTTTAAGTATATATGTGTAAATGTGCGCATGCGTGTACTCGTGCCCGCGGCCGCTATCTAACCCTCTCCAAACAATTAACAACAAAATAAAAAAAAAACTAAATAAATAAACTGAATCATACCCCCCGCCTCCAAACATAAGCGAACACCCAGCAGATCAGGACATACTTACCAAGAAATCATCTCACCAACGAGATGAAAAAAAACTTTAACATTAAGACTCGAATTTAAAAGTAACCCCCTCAACCTACCCCCACATAACCCCTTCCCCTCCATGTATCCCTATGCCCTCAGCCACACCATAAACGAACTTCCCAGACCCTCCCCCACAATCTCCTTAAACTCCAAAACTAAAACATTATCGACATACCAAGCGCCCCCTCCCACCTTCCCCCTTGTTTCCTTCCTTTCTTTCTTCCGCCCTCCTCGCACCCCCCTGAACTCATTCAGTCTTTCACCGCATAATAACAAACATTTCTGTAAAAGTCGGAGGAAGCTACTGACGGCCAAAAAAAAAAACCCGCCCGGTAGCTGAAACAATAATGTACCTATTTACTATGCCTCCCCACGGGACAGAGTTAGACACCAGGGTCGTTTTTTAACGTGGAGAAAAGGTACAAAAATAAAAATTGTCTCAGTCGTGAAGGACCTCCCCTCCACCGAAAGAGAACAAGAAACAGAAGTGCAGCACCCGAAGAACAGACACTACACCTTGATCTTGCCCAAAAGGCCAAGTTTTGCTGAAACAATAATGTAACTTAACAGAAAGATACACTAATAAAAAATAAAACGTGTATATATATATATATATATATATATATATATATATATGTGTGTGTGTGCGTGTGTGTGTGTATGGGTGTGTGTATTTATATATAGAGTAGGACGAATAAATAAGTATTAAAAACTATTTTTGTACAACAGTATAAAATCATTCTACAATCGTCTTTTGTCTTTGATGTTATTGATTTTTTTTCTTTTTCTCCGGGGGCTTTTCCCGATTGTACTGGAAAGTAATTTGATTAAAGAGATGGTGATGAAATAGTTAGAGATTGCAACGCTTTCCTTGCTTTATCACTCATCAACTGATGGATTTACTAGTTTTCCCAAATGACTCGAAGTATTTTTCATTTGTTCGCGTTCCTATATATAAGAACAACACTCACTCACTGACATAACAAATATGAATATTGACCTACAGACAGACAAACACGTATATATATATATATATATATATATATATATATATATATATATATCGGAAGAATTCACCAACATAAGAAATATGGATATTTCACACCGACAGATATGTATACACACATGTACACACCCATACACATATATATGTACATGTATTCCGAACACATTCTCACACACACTCCCATACGCATGTGTGTGTGTTTGTGTGTGTGTGTGGGTGTGTGTGTGGAGGAGTGTGTATGTGTAGGAGGAATGTGTGGAGAGAGTGATTCCGAACTAAAACATTTTATGAAATAATAGGAGTCAGATCAACAGAAATCAGTCGCAAATAAATTTTATTAGTTAATTTCATTCGTAGATAAATATTACATTTCATAACATGTGAAGCATCCATGGTCCCTCATGATTGCACAGTGAACGAGGCATAGATTTTTTTTTTTAATTCCAGTATTTGCCCCCCCCATTTAGCGCCACAATCCTCAGGGGACGTCAAATACTGGTGAAAATAAAACAAACAGTGCAGCTGTACGCCTTAACATATCTACATTTGAGTTCTGCACCATGCAATACAGAAATGACTAAGCACATCATTTGCCTACCCCCTACTAAGCTCTACATGTCCTCAAGGCCTTAACATATTTAACTTTGAGTTCAGCACCATTCAAAACCGCTAAATAGACATACACAGAAAATATTGGGCAAATATGGTTAAATAGTCCCCCCCCCCACACACAAAAAAGGATTTTATAGTCTAAATCAGACCCTGGGGCACACCCAAGAGTTATTGCGAAGAAGAGATAAAGACACTTATATAAAAAATCAGTTAGTTAGAACTTTTCACAAAGTTTTATAAAAATCCAAGGCATCGTTTATTTTAAATAAATTCAAAAGTGTCAAGTTCGCCTATTTTAACACGCTAGGAAAGCAACCGAACTTTTTCCCGGAAAATACGTTCTGTTATTTTGTATTCATATCATGTGTAATGTTTGTGCAAAATTTCAAGAATATTTCAAGGCATAGTTATAAAGAAAAGTTCAAACAGACGAACGTAGGAATGGACAAGGGCGAATATACAGGTACATCCGCTTTTGTCGAGGGACCGAAAAGCGTTTAATATGACTGTTTATTTTTTCTTTAGCATAAATAGCGAGAAATAATAATGTACATTGATTGTTGATTTTGTTTTCTTCATGTTCTAGATGAATGTTTTGTTTATACAAAAATAAATACACATTGGGCATTAGCTAAATGATAAAGTAATACATTATAAACAATGTATATATATATATATATATATATATATATATATATATATATATATATATGTCAGGTCATGTCATGTGCTACTGGTACCATGTAAGCCAGTACTACCTGCCTCATGGTCGGGGTACCCGCGACTAAACTGGTTCCCCCACCAGACTTGTTTGGTGAGGAGGGCGGCTAGTCTCCCTGAAGGATTAAAAACAAGACCTTCCAAAGGGCGAATGAACTCTTTTTATGGGTCAACGGCCAACTAGCA
>NC_136506.1:100362912-100422912 GCF_053919585.1 Euprymna scolopes
TTCGTAAACATTTCCCTCTTACATCAATCGATTTCATGAATGGAGTTAAAAACAAGAACGGTTGAGTTCGTGATAGACTTTGTCAATGAAATCCTAGTACATAGCTGGATCGATGATTCAGTGGTGTCAGATCCATTAACGATACATACAAAAAACGTTTCAGGCAAAGGCCAATTGAGAAAAAGCATGTAGAAGTTTCCTGCCCGAAGATGATTCAAGAATGTAATATACTTAAGGGGCAAACATATCAACCGGACCAAAATATATACAAATTACTATTGCATTTCGGGGAAATAAGTTGTATTGGTGCATATTTAATTGGTGGATTGGCGTCACAGTACAATAGGTTAATTGACAAAGTTTGAATTGTTAGAAACGAATCACGCAGACGTATCTAACCAGGTTAGGAACAGAACATAAGGCAGTTGGCAGAACACAATCAAACCTTACTAAAGGGGAAAAACGAGGGTTAGATGGTATTCATATTGATGGAATGCATCATTACGTTATTTAAACTCTAGAAAACAAAAGATATGTCGGGGAAGTATGTTAGAAGATACAGTTAAGCTTTGACAGCAAACGTTATGGGTGTTTTTTTTACAAGGTTGTCACCACTTATCAAGGCCCGAAAGCCACTCAGGGGCAAGGGTTATTGTAAGTACAGTACGTTAGTGCGGAGATTTACTAAAGTGTCTATTTAAGGGTGCGGTTCATCAGGAATGTGTTTACGTTGTACTTGAAGACATCCAGGTTGTAGTCAGGTGGGAACAAAGGCAGACGTTCCACAGGCGTGCAGTTCTAAGAAAGAAGCTTTGTTCATGGAATCTACGTTTGGATGTAGGCATAGATTAAGAGTAGGGAAAGTTTTTGACAGTGGATTCAGCTAGACGGGTGTTTTTCCTTAAAGATTGGTGAGGGGGGACCAGAGATTGGAGTTCAGACTAGCACCTGCCATGGAAATAACGATAAAACAAATAGAGGCTTGCAACGTTTCTTTGGTGGGAGAGAGGTTGCAAGGAAGAGAAAAGGGCATCCCCCACTAAGCCACAAAGTCTATTTTGTACTCTGTCAAGGCAAGATAGGTTGTTTTTAGCAGCTCCTGCCAGATATGGCAGCAGTATTCCATCCTTGGTCCCTGTTTGGCATGCAATCTCACATTTCATAATAAATTAGGACTTTTTCTGAGTCCCTACATTGTGATCCATATTGCGTTTCTTACATTATAATATTAGTAAAACTTTAGGAAATATGCGATTCTGTATAATAAGATTAAATCAAATTTTTGTAACTTACGCTGTCTTTTATCTGAGCTTAATTTTAATATTTTAGTGTATTCGTATAAGTGTTGTATAAAACATAAAAAATAGGCATTTTTTTTGTAAATTCTTTATTTACCGTAATCAAAAAAACGGAAATAAATTATATATTCGTGAATGTATGAGTATACTTCATATAAATATTTTTCATAAACATTAAGTTGTAGTACTTCGATGTGCTTAGTCATTTATATTTGGCATATCGTGTTATAGCAATGTTATTGCAATTGCATGTAAACTAATGCATTTTGTCAATCAATTATGTTGAGCCAACATCAGAATTTATGATAAATTGAAATTATTTTACGAAAATAGCAATTCAGGCAAAAATAGGTTAATGAGTTACGTCCTGTTTAATTGCTTTCTCTGTCTTTAATATATCTATATCTATGTGTGTATGTATATACATATACATATGATTCAGCCATAGTGAGAATAATGGATTATCCTATATGCATTACATTACATGATATATAATTTAAAATAAAAAAACTGCAATCATTCTAGAATGAATTATTAATCATTGCTTTGTATTTTACAAGTATCCTCCTATGTTCATTCAAGCATGGAATATGCTTTCTACACTATCATGCCAAATATAAATTTCAATTTATATGCTAATAAGACCGGTTGTAAATTACCCGTATTTATTTTGCTAAATATATTTACTGCGATAAGTGGGGTCAATGATTGAAAATTCATGGGTAAAGATAAAATAAGAATTATTTTTACTTCATTACCAAACCATGAATTTCTATTCATATATATATATATATATATATATATATATATATATATATATATATATATATATATATATATACATATATATATATATATAGTTTAAGTCAAAAGGAAAAGAGAAAGTCCAATTCCACAAAGTAGACTTATCCAAATGATGTCAAGCTCAGCAATAATGATGAGAAGCATTAGGCTTCGAAATGCCCTGGCATAAATTGTCCCGTCTATCCCACAGACTTTGCTTGTACCCCATTATTAAATAAATGATCCATTCTATATCTATCAATATATTGTTTTGTGTCTTCATATCATACTCTTGTTGTCCTATTATATATATATATATATATATATATGTAGAGAGAGAGAGAGAGAGAGAGAGAAAGAGATAGATAGATAGATGTAATTCTGTGTATACATGTGTGGGCATAAAAATGTTTGTAAGTTCAGGATTGTGGTAATTCGTTTTACTGACGTCGACAAAGCAATGATAATGTTTCGAGGCAAGATGTTAATCTCTCCAGAGTTTTCACATTAAACAGTCATTTTGTCTGGTTCTATATACGAACGAAAACGTTTTAAAATAGCTTCTGACGTTGATCGTTAACGTTTGAAGCTTTATTATCTTTATCTTCTACTTGTCACAAACTTTATCTTCCTTATTACAAATCTATATAATTGGTTTAATCATAGCCAAAAAGCGAATCGGTGTACTATTAGTTCACACCATATGACAGTGGCTGGCGTTTCAATTCTGAACTAATTTATGGAGAAGCGCCGAAGATCTTTGTGGAAATATTATTAAAAAAAAAGCCTTTAGTATTCACATATTTTTTCACCATAGAATATTACCAGTCTCTTCTATTTTAAGAGCATTAGAAAGACATTTTATCATTAGCACACTCGTATATTCATTTATACATTGCAGTAACACTCTCAGAAGATTTATGTTGTAATATGAAATATTAGGTTCGAAAACATCCAAGTTAGATTACACGTACGACTACAATAAGTGGAAAGATTACAATTCCATAAAAAAGTTTTCCAGTAGAATAATAGTTAGACCCCACATACGACGCCCTATACATACTTGCAGGCGACGGTGATTATAACATTTGTATATCTTCAGTGTTTTTATTAGAATACACATATATTTTTACTTTCATTGGACATTGTCCAATTCTCTTGTAGTAGTGTTTAAACTTGATAATGAATGCCCTGGAAGAGTCACCTCTGATTAATGTTAATTTTTAAAATATGCCCCTTTACTTAAATACGGGACTACTTGATTAGGCGAAGGATTTACTATTGAGCTATATTTCCAGAGAAAAGTACTTCTCTTTCTGTTTTTAAAAAAGGAAATGATTTCCTGAGACTGAATTACCTTCACCGACTGTAACATAACATAATCCTATGTGATAAATATTTTTTCATCTACAAAAACGAAAGACTATCTTTTCAGATCGGATTTTTCATTTTTTCATATATATCGGATAAATTTATGTACAACTCTTATCTAAGAACACTGCCAGACATACACATTAGCTCTGTGTGAAATTTGCAAACGATAAGCTCAACGGTTTCAGAACCTATCAGAGAAGACCTCTCACGCAAACTTAATTTAATTCCACTTTAATAAATTACTTTAATAAATTAATCACTGTAATAAATTAATTACTTACTCGGTATTGTTCTAGAGTTTGGAGTTGTGTGTTCAGCAAAAAAAAAAAAAAAGAAAGAAAGGAAAAAATATGGTTGTAGGCAGACAGGTTCGAAACCGTTACGCGAATGAGGGAAAAGAACGTAAAAGTAACTATATTGTTTTGCCATTTTGCCCATCGCCAAACCGCAAGCTTCGGAGTTTTCAATTAAGGGTAGTCAATCGAAAAGAGTGGGTGCTTTTCGAAAATATCGGCGACAAAACAACCCCTCCTTGTGAAAAGAGCGACGAGATACATTATTTTAGACAACTTTTTATATATTTATCGTCAGAGGGGTCGCGCTTAAAATCGATACCAATCCCGTGAAAGTCCGTTACATCTATCTATAGTTTTATGCATGCATACATGCATATATACATTCATGCATTTATATAGACAGGTGAAATTTATATACTAGATGAAGCTTAAACTTTACTATTTATTATATGTGATAGTAAATTCGAATTCTTAAACTATTTTATAATAACGAACACTATTCATATTTTGGAGCAGTTCGTATTTTCTGTTGTGTTACTATGAGACAATCAATCCCCACATTAGCATGAAGATTTAATAGGAGAGGGGTTTCGTATCTGTTCTATAAGTATATGAAAATCCTCGCAGCTTTTTCCTTTCGTCTCTGGTTAATGTGGATATTTCGTTTTTTTATGATCATATCTTTGAAGAAATTACACCCGACTCCGCTTTTGTATATTGATACAACTCCTTTTTTTAAATATTATTTTAAACATGTTCATTTTATATGGCACGATTATGTAGTATCTATTCGTTTGTTATTTAATCCGTTTCAAAGGCACTATTCTCTTATTTGAAGATAGTGGCATATACGCAATTTCGCCATAGTTTCTCAAATTTAATAAAACTAAAATAATTAATTGAAGATGCATTTTTAAATAACAGTCGAATATATAAATAATAATAATAATAATAGTAATAATAATAATAATAATAATAAAAATAATAATAATAATAGTAATAGTAATAATAATAATAATAATAATAATAATAATAATAATAATAATAAACATTTCCTCATTATGATTTTGAAATGTTGGAAGAACGTTACCAAAATATATATTGGCGAGCAATAAAACTAACCTGATTTTCTACTATCATACAGAGAGCTGCTACTTTGCAATGGTCAGTTATCTGATACTGTCCCAACTTAAAGTAACTTATCTGTATGACCCGCTGAGAACTAGCTTGTCGATGTGACTGCGCCGTAGATAATTCTTGGTCCGTAATTTTTTTACATGCAATTATTTTAGACCTAGAATAATATTAGATACCTAGCGTTAAGATACATCTATAATTATTGTGATCCTGTGTAAATTATTTGAATTGTGTGTTTTGCAATACACGCTGTTACCTTATTTTGGTGTCTTGCTTTTCTTTGCAACCCTTAATAGGGCTATACACGTGGCGACGGCGGATTTCTAATTCATAGAGGGCACTACAATTTTAAATTCCTTTAGCATTCAAAAATACTCACCACGAAAAGATGAATTAAATCAAGCATGCATTCAACACATAAAAGGAAAGGAGGTAAACAGAAACAGGGCGTTGGCATAAAAGTTTGAATTTCAAATTCGTGGAAAGTAAGAATATTTATGTATACTTTCTCTTCTCTTTGCATGAAACTGTCAGCACATTTTGCGCACTCGTAAATACAAAGAAAAAATTAAAAAATCCTCCTTTTTTTTCCTGTCATCAAATAAATGTGTCAGCGAACTTTTGTTTTTGACAAAACATGTACATAATGTTTACAGTTGTATTTTCGCTTCGGTCAAAATTTTAACAAAATGATCCAATCCTAACCCACCAATAATTTACGAAAGACTGCCATAAAATAGAAATTGTTTCAACGACATTTGATGGATATCAAAGCTAGGGCCGTGCAGATAAAAATAAAAACAGACTGAGAACTAAAAATAAATACATAAAAAATAAAACGCAACGTAGGAAAAAAAGCACGCATATCCATCTACACATAGCTAAGAATGAATTTAAAGAAAGAAAAATCCTGTTTTCGAGAAATCCATGTGTAATTTACATTGGGTTAAGGATTGCCCATATTTATCAAGAAACAATTGCATATGACATAACGGTAATCATTGCAGAAATACAACTCTATTCAAATACCGATTGAGTTTAGTGGGGATTTAACATAATGAAACATCTTTGCGAAAATATGTAACCATTGATAATAACTTATATAGAAATGAAAATGCAATTCGATTCTTGTTCAGACTTTTCCATAGAAAATTTTAATACTTAGAAGAAATCGAATAAATCCACAGTGCCGAGGACACGCTGAACAGCAAAGGCCGTTATCAATACGCTAATTTACTTCGAAAGTAATTTTTAACGAACGTATAAATATTGGAAACAAAAAAAAAACACTTAAAAGCGTATGCATTGAGGAATACCACATACCTACTCGGGTCGGACGGAATTTATGAATTTAAATTATGGAACTACCAAATTAATAATTTTTGAAAAACAAAAATAAACAGGAAAACAGAAGCCATGCCTTGAAAAACAAATTTCAAAGAAATTTTATTTGTTCTAGGCTACGAAAATCAAAACAGAAAGCGGAAAAAAACCGATATTGTTGTAGAGCGAACAAAAGTAGCTTTTATAATCACAAACCAAGAAATCAAGTCAGACAGGATACTCTATCGCTAGACCTAAACATATCCTCTCCAACCAACGCAGTCGTAAATGTCTATGCGAATGCAGGCGATTTTTTACCGTATACGAAAACATCAGCTACTTTGTAACGGGTAACAGTCGCCATTCTTTTTTTCTAAATATTAGAACATTATTTACCGGGAGTCAACATCACTCAAATATATTATGTGCAGCTAAATAATAGCTCGGAAGCAGTTTTTCCACAATAAGGAAGAACAGTCAGACCGTTTTACCGGGCTTTTATTAAAAATAGACAGCTCATCAGATTAATAAAACTAATGGAGATCCTTGGGACATTATCGCCCGTTGTTTGATGAATTATCACAAGCGGTGTTTTAGGTGATGTTTATGAAACTTTATTTACTTATGGCGGTGTTTACACACGCAAATAATCAATTTTTTTTATAAAATTCTCGCGATTGATACACGAGAAAATGGTGAGAAAATGCTTTTCTTGCAGGTCAAAAGAAAAAAAAACTTTCGCCCTAATCAATGAATACTCCACGAATTATAGGCTATTGAAAAAGTTTACGACACGTCTGATATTGACCCTGCCCAAATCAGACCAGAACCACGAGTTCAGGCTGGGAATAAAAAAACTACCGTGCCGTTCATAGTCCACGCAAGGAATAAAAAAAATATTGATATACCGTAGGGAGTTATCAGCTAGCGAGGGATGTTATCGCGGAATAAAACTGTTACCTACTACCAGACAATTCTAATCTCATAAATTCCTAAAGACTTACGCGTCCATCCTGGGCCCAACTCTCTTCCTGATCTATATTAATGATCTTCCAAATCACATCCTTACATCATTCGTAGACATCTATGCTGATGACACTACTATCTATGGTAGCACATCTAAGACCGTAAACAACCAAGTTCTCTCAGTTTCTCTCTCCTCTGATCTGATCCGAGCAAGTGGTACAATGGGGAGAGAGGTGGCTTCTTACTTTAATGCATCTAAAACCAAGCTTTTATATTTACATATCAAACGCTCTGATCCCGATCTGGCATCAACTGAAATGAATGGCGCTCATCTTGGGGGGCATCATGTTTTGACAAGCTTCTCAGCTTGCCCTTTACTCCTGATCTTAAATGGACATACATTAAATCCGTTGCCAAGACCGCTGGAAAATGGTGGAATCATTATATCGATCCAGTAGAAATATGACTGCTGATGCAATTCTCTATTGATATAAGAGCCAGCTACGTCCAAGGATGGAGTACTGTTGCTGCATCTGGGCAGGAGCTGCTAGAAAAGACTTATCATGCCTTGATAGAGTTCAAAATAGACTTCGTAGCCTTGTGGGGGATTCCTTTTCTCTTCCCTGCAACCTCTTTCTCACAGAAGAGATGTTGCGAGTTTGTCTCTGCTTTATCCTTATTTTCATGGCAAGTGCTCAACTGAGCTCCATTCTATGCTCCCCTCGCGAAACTTTTACAAGAAACACTCGTCTACCAGCAAACACTATCACTAATTTCCCTCACTCTTTATCTGTTCCTAAACCTAAACGTAGATTCCATGAACAAATCTTCTTTCTTAGAACTGCACGCCTATGGAATTGTCTTCCGTTTTCCTGCTTTCCTGCTGACTACAATATGGTTGTCTCCAAATGTAACGTAAACATGTTTTTGATGAGCCGTTCCATGTAAGTTAACAAATTTACTGAATCTTCATTACTAATGGTTACTATATTGTCCAATTTCTACTGTACACTCTTTAACCCTTATCCTCGAGTGGCCTCTGGGTCTTGATAAGTTGTGATGCCTATGTACAAAAAAAAGATTTAGCCATAAGGTGTCAGTCGATGGTCCGACTTAGGTCGTTCGTCAGCTACAACGAACAACCTACCTACTGTATGTTTTGCAATACATGTTGTTACTTTATTTTGGTGTTCTGTTTTCCTTTGTATCTGTTTAACAAAATCAGAAAAAAACATTTTTGGTCTTTTAATCAGTAATAACAAATAGATTATTGCTGTTGAAAGTTCCCACTTTTCCTCTCTTGTCCACAAGCAACTATGAAGGGCAATACGAAATTTTAAATACAAATCTCCTCCCTCCTTTGAAAAATTATATTCGTCTACTTTTGTCTCGGTGTTAAAACACTAATATGTCGATCTATGATTGTGTTTCATACCGAACAATACTGAATGTAAGAGGAAGAGTCTCGGACTAATCCATAAACCATAAGTGAAATTTTAATGTTTTCTATCCAATAACAATGATCACATCAATAGATACTGAGACGAAAGTGTGTAAACAATGTTTCAGAAACAAAAGGCATTGCTTATTTAAAAAAAAGATAATCAAATTTCAAAAGTCAAAAAAGAACGATATGCTGAAATATGAGGTTCATTAGAAATGAGGTTGGCAAATTTTCATTGTTTAATATTTTCTTGTGTTGTCTCTCGATATATAACGCCGCTTAATATTTCCAATATTAATAATATTATCTATGGTTCAGCAAGGCAGGCTGACATATTTTGTTAATTTACACACAAAAAGAGATATTAGTGCAATGTGACGAAAAAAAATTGTCTGGACACACCAAACCATATTGGAAAGATATGAAAGTCTATGAGAAAAATCTGTTAAAAATGACAGGTCCGTCTTAGCATTGCTTGTTTAGAATCTGATGTTAAGGTTTTATTACCATTTCAACTGCCGCGTTTCGATTAATCTTAATCTTGTTTCTATTAGAGAAGAGGAAATACATAGAGACTATACAAGACAAATCTTTGTCTTCACCATGGGATACATAGCAATATCACAGAGTGACGTCAATCACATAAAGTATTGCAAAGCCACTGGGTAAAAGCGGGCAGTAGTTGTCTCCGTGAGCCAAAAGAGCATTTACGGACCAAATAAAAAAATTTTGGAAGATGGTTATTATTCCGTTTATTATTATATTGAATGTGTGAAAACACCGCCTACCCATAGGAACACCGATTAAAGAACTAAAAATAACTTATATACATTACACATACTAAGACAGCGTTATATAAACGCGCAAATTTTACACAAGCCGCAATAAACTCTCTGCCCTCAAACAATACCAAAACCCAAAATTAATATCTGATGCAAGCCTGTGTAAAAAAGCAATGCGTCTACACGGACAATAGATGTTGTAAAATCATTTGTTTTAACGTTTTTATAAATTCACTGGTATGCGATTTTATACAGGTGTATACACACAGAAATACAAATATTAATCTACAAACTTTTTAATCGTTACCGTAAATGCATAAACTCTGAGATAAAAAAAAAATCAAAGTACTATCATATTTACATTATATTGTGAAATCATTTTTTTATCCCTAAGACAATAAAATTGATGAAACCGTTTTTGTAAAGATAACAATGTTTTTTTTTTAACAATTACCAACTGGGAAAATTGCCAGGACATGAGGAGGTTTTAATCGTCTGTGACTGAACAGATGCTGGTAAGTATACATTATTGGAAGTTTCTACTGTTATCGTCTTGGTCAATCAGGAATCAAAGAAAAATGGACAGATAAACACGGGCTTTACAATATGTTTTTGGCAGAGCAAATGGCTGTACGATTCCAGAATACATTCATTGTAAACATTGTCCCAACATGAAATTAGTAATGAAAGAAACAAATAATAATAAAGTATATTGATCGGATCGAAGAAAGGATGCAATTTACCATGGCTTAACTTAATAACAGGACTAGTATAAAAAAAATTATAGTAACTTTCAGTGACTCCTCCATAACGCACATAGATATCTGCATACTAAACAAACTAAGTGTCTTATACAAATAAATACATTATAGATATTTGAAAATACATAATGGAAATTATACAAATACCCCACATGCACACACACACATATATATATATATATGTATATATACATATATATATATGTGTGTATATCTTTATATGTATTTAGATGCATATGTATATAAATGATTATATGTATGTATATCAATATATATATATATATGCATATATGAATATATGTACAAATATATATACGCATATATGCATAAGAATATATATATATATATATACGAATATATATATATATATAAATGAATATTTACATAAATTTATATATGAATATATATTAATGAATGTATATATTTATGTATATAGATATATATGTATATATGAATATATATATATATATATATATATATGAATATATATATGGATATATATATTAACATACATATATGTGTATACAGTTATATATACGATTATATACATATATGAATATATATATATATTAATATATATATATATGAATATATATATATATACATATATACATATATATATATATGAATATATATATGAATATATATATATATATATATACTTATATGTAATAAACTGAGTTCGTGTAATTCAGTAAATTTTCATATATAATAGGTTTTAAGCCAGAAATGGTTGACTTAAGGATTAAGCTACACAATTATCACATTTTATAATTGAGCATTAGTATTCTGTGTATGCAAAATCAACACTTCAAGACAAGGTGTTGGTGGCAACAAAAACTGTATTTCATTTTCCGGTACAATTGTTTCAATGCCCAATTCGACAATTTACAGCATTATATCGTTTGAAAATGTTCAAAAACCAGATTTCTTCAGATTTTATGAATAAACATACTTTTGGCAATGTAGCACTTTTTGAATAGAAAGAAAATAGGGGGGATATTGTGGCCGTAACAACCTTGTAAAGACGTTACGGTTAGTTTTAGTTTCGTATTAGTGGCAAGTAATGTTTATAGATTATCGTTCTATTGGTACATGGATATAAGACAGGATCAGCATAAGTTTTCTACTGTTTAGTTACATTACCGTTTCAGCTACTCTGACATTTTTCACGGGGAAGTAGCCTCATCAGACAGAAGTGTATGTTAATGGAAGAATTTGTTTATGGAAGATTTTGTTTATGGAAGTATTTGTTTATGGAAGAATTTGTTTATGGAAGAATTTGTTTATGGAATAATTTGTTTATGGAAGAATTTGTTTATGGAAGAAGTTGTTTATGGAAGAATTTGTTTATGGAAGAAGTTCTTCCATAAACAAATTCTTCCATAGTGTACTCGCGGCCTCACATTACCAATTTGTTCACACCTGTTAACATGCAAACTTTCCTGTTATGTACCTCTTCTGTGCCATCGTTTTAAAAGAAATATTACATACGAAAAACATTTCTGTATCGAGACTCTCTAATCTCTTTTGCGCGCTGGTGAAGCATATAAATATACATAACGCAACCCTCGGCGACGAAATTATCGAGACTTACAAGAAAAAAAAGCTGTAACAATATCCGACTCCGACGGTAGAAAATCCATCTTGCGATAAGGAAAATGATTTCTTTATTGTATGAGCTAAGATTTGACCTGCAACAATTTCTACAATCAGTTACAATACATCAAAATATCAAAATTGCCTAATGACTCGGTGCATATCTCGCACACACACAGACTAGAACACTTACAACCATACACGAGCCTATATATATATATACAAATATATATATATATATATATTATGTTGTTATAATAATAATAATAATAATAAAAATAATAATAATAATAATAATAACTATTGTCATTATAGTTAATACGCATAGAGTGTCTTTCGAGCCAAGTGTAGATACATTTAAGGATCTGCTTTAATAATGTCCTCGGCCTATGTATGAGAATTTCTTCAGAACCGAAACTATTTTATTCCCATTTAATTATCAACTAATATTAATTTATCATTATTTTTATTTATTTTTGTCCCTATCATGTGTGCCAGGGGGGGGCGAATTTACTCCCAATTAAAAGACAATGTTATCCCCAACTCTGCTCTCGTTGGGAGATTCATTATTATTTTTAAAGTTATCACATTTGTAATTAATACTTTACGGTACTATCACTATGATAACTATTAATTACATTATTTTTAAACCTGTAACATGTTTTTCCAATTCCATTATACATATGGATACGAAGTGCATATTTTTTGCTGTTTGCATTAAACGTTATTACGTTGCAGAATTTTCAAAAAATAAAATAAATATAAAAATAAAATATTTGAATTAAACGATATTACGTTGTAGCATTTAAAAAATAAATAAAAGATTTGAATAAAAAGTTATTCCGTTGACGCATTTTCAAAAAATAAATAAAATACATGAAAGATTCGAATCAAACGTTATTACGTTGCATCATTTTCAAAAAAAAGATTTGAATTACACGTTATTAAGTTGAAGCATTTTCACAAAGAAAAAATAAAAGATTTGAATAACACGTTATTACGTTGAAGCATCTTCAAAACATTAAACAATAAATAAAAGATTTGAATTAAACGTTATTACGTTGCAGAATTTTCAAAACGTAAAAAATAAATAAAAGAGTCGAATTAAACGTCATTACATGTCAGCATTTTCAAACAATAAAAAATAAATAAAAGAGTTGAATTAAACATTATTACGTTGCAGAATTTTCAAAAAAAAAAAAATAAACGATTTGAATGAAACGTTATTCCGTTGTAGCATTTTCAAAATATGAAAAATAAATAAAAGATTGGAATTACACGCTATTACGTTGAATCATTTTCAAAAAATAAAAAATAAAAAAAACAGTTGAATTAAACGTTATTACGTTGAAGCCTTTTTGTAAATAAAACAATAAATAAAATATTTGAATTAAACGTTATTGCGTTGCAGCATTTTCAAAAGATGAAAAAAATAAAAGATTGTAATGAAACGTTATTAGGTTGCAGCATTTTTCAAAAAAAAATTAATAAAAGAGTTGAATTAAACGTTATGAGGTTGCAGCATTTTCAAAAAAATAAAAAAAAAATAAAGAAAAGATGTACTCTTCTTCAATAAACGACTAAAATAATCTACTGGAACTCTCTGAAATATGTTTTCCAGGAATGAGCGCTGTTCCAATTTTTTCAATGGCTTCTTTTTCGTTTCGATAATTTTTGTGACCCCGAGCGGAAGTCCTCTTGAAATATATAAAACACGATAAAAATAATTAAAACAATACTAACATAGTTTTTCTGCTTCTAAAACCCTTCATAAATGAATATATCTATCTATCGATCTCTCTCTCTCTCTCTCTCTCTCTCTCTCTCTCTCTCTATATATATATATATATATATATATATATATATATATATGCATATATATATAACGATCCTAGGTATTTATGGTTTCTTCGATAGTAACACTAATACAGTGTAAATATGTCTCCAAATATTTACATAGTATTATCTGATATATATATATATAGATATATATATATATATATATATATATATATATATATATATATATAAAACTACTTCATTTACTCACATAGAATTAATATACGAAAGTATATATTTATGCGTAAACTTTAAGTATGTACTTCAAAAGTGCTCAATACGTAGGTAGAGCTAGTTAGTAATTTATAAAATATATATGGAGATTAAGCTACACTAAATAATCGGCGTTTCATCCACTATAGGATTCGTCAGGCTTATGCGCGGATTCTGTGGTTGTTTCTCGTTTTCATATATGTTGAGGATTTAAGTAAGCCAATCAGCTTTCTAGTATCCACCGCGCCCCTTCCTATCAGCCAATGGGCATGCATTTTATCGAACAAAGAATCTGTTTTATAACTAGGTTAGTGGTTTAAGGCAGACGATTTTCCTCATTTCTGCTCTTTCTCTCTCTCTCTCTCTCTCTCTCTCTCTCTATATATATATATATATATATATATATATATATATAAAGAACCCCAAAATCTATTAAACTGTAGACAAGAAATAGCAAACAATTGTGTTCACAAAATAGTCTAGGATAGTGATACTAAAATAGCTTTAAAACTAACAAAAACAATATAAAACAAACAAATAAATAAATTAAATAAATATGAATATATATAAACGATCACACACACATATGTATATATATATATATATATATATATATATATATATACATACATGTGTGTACACATATGTATATTTATATCATAATAAAGCCAAGAACAGCTGTCCCTGTGTCAACACAATGGAAGTATACCATTAAAGCAATGTGGATAGATATTATGTTCACTAAAAGATGCCGTTAGAAACAAATAAAATTATGTTAGGATTTGTGTTTCTTAATAGAAGCGCTGGTTGAATTTTAATAAAATAAATTCGTATCAGGTACGTTCGAAGCCAAAACAATGCATTATTACAAAATAAACAGATATTTCAAACTCACCAGCGCTTCTGAAAGACATACTGATGACGGAAGTGTATCTTCGAAATATATTAATACATTTCAATATAAATTTCAAACAGTTTGAACTATCTGTTTATTTTGTAATAATGCGTTGTTTTGGCTTCAAACGTAACTAATACGTAATGGTTTTATTCAAACTCAACCAGCGCTTCTATCAAGGAACACAAAACCTAACGTGAATTCAGCGTGATCAACGCACCGTTCCGACATTTGAAACGACTACCGTAAAAACAACACACGGACTTCTACTGATTATATGCGTCAACACCAACAGGACAAAAAAAAAAACAAAAAAGAAAGAAATGCATACTGATTATGATGTATATTATATAAATATATTTATAAATTTAGATATAAATTTCAAGCAAAATACATTTCTGTTTATTTTGTAATCAGACGTTGTTTTGGCTTCAAACGTATCTAATACGTATTTATTTTAAATAAAAAGTATGTTTACCTTCTTTGTTTACTTGTATGTTGTTTTACGTTTGTAAACCATTTCTTAACCGAAAAAAAATTATCATACGACAAGATTTCTTAACGGAAGTTGCACTGTTCCCTTTTATGTGTTGGGATTAATATGGAGAAAAGAAGTATTTTAACATATACATATTGTGTTCACAGCCCTTGCACTTAATAATAATTAAGTTAAAATTAAATATTAAATTGTTATAGTAAATGACATCGTCTATTAATTCGTCTTTCATAATTTAGGGAGAGTAATTTAGCTTTTGAAATTATTAATGTATTCTTTAATCCCCACGATGGTAAAGTATGATGCATTTTGGGGTTTGTTGTAGTGAAGTAAAACGCAACAGAAACTTATGATATCCATAAGAACAAACATTGTTTAGATGTCTCATTCCCCAAGGACAAACGATCAATGTCTAGCATGTTTCTTAGAAGACTTTCCTTGGTTTAAACAATAAGCTTAACAAACTAAAATATATATCTAAATGGTATTATTTCTTGGCTTAAAAAAGAAATTTTATGCATCAATCAACAATTCACCTTGATAAGCCAAGTACTATTTTATTTACAACACAAGCGTTGCAGAACGGAGACACTTCAAAATATCAGTGATATCTACCATCATAGCGCGGTGAAGGTTAGTGGAAAAGGTGGGTCGCAAAACTCTGTGTCAACCTGTATTTTCGCTTAGCGTCTCCTCGCCTCTTTTTCTTTCTGCTCTTTTATTTATATCACTTTGACCTGTTGACCGTTTTCTCCCAGCTTATTTATGTTTTGCAACTTTCTGGGACATAGTTTCTAGTGATTAACCTGTTTACCTTATTTTCGCCAGCTTTTGTTTATTGTATTTTTACTGGTTTTTACCTTACCCATTTTATATCGGTTAGCTTTCGTGGCCGATTGACGTAATATTAACGTCTTCCGAGGCACATGGATATAGGTAGGTTTTAATTCTAGGATTTTTCTCACTGTTTTTTTTTTTGATTGCCTAGACACACATCCGTAACACTATTACAGGTCACATTCTCTGGGATTGACTTATTATATTCTTTGATTGCCCGCACACATCTCCCTAACACTTACAGTTCACAGTTAATTTAAAACGGTTAAACCGCTCCTGAAAAATTTTATTTTGAATTTTTCTGGCGCCGATCTGGCCTTGTGTTTTCTTGGATGGTCATCTTTGAAATAATCCTGTTTCATTGCATTCATTTGCATTTTTTCCACAAGTGAAAATCACATATAAAAATCTTATAAGTTAACCCAAACTTCGGAAAAAATACGTAAAATAAGAACGTTAGAAATTTATCAAATTATAAAAAAGAAATTATATCTACATTAACAGGTGTATGGAAAACTCGTCCACGGAAAATTCGTCCATTTTTCTAGATGGGAAACTTGTCAATTATTGAATAAATATCGATTTAAAACACACTTTATGAGCGTTCTTGAAGGAGGTATTATTTTTAAGAGATCACACCTCCATTATATTTAAAAGCTATTTTCTTTGTTTAGTGCTGTTTTAAAAAAGATAAAATCAATTTTTCTAAGTGTTCGTTTTCTACCTAGAATTGTAAGTTTTTAGTGATTTAACTTATTTTAAAGCATTTATTCCGTTAAAAACACGTAGTGTTGAGTGTTATATTAGAACAAATATAATTGCGCCCAAAAAATAATTACAGATTATTTTTCGGTAAATTTACATTAGAACAATGATCTTCCACTCAAATTAAGGAAAACTCGTTCCCGGAAAACTCGTACCCGGAACACTTGATCATTTTTTATTAGTAGGAAAACTGGGTCATTATTGAACAAATATCGATTAAAAACACATTTTATAACCCTTCTGGAAGGAGATATTGTTTTCTAAAGAGACTACACATGCTATAATATTTAAAAAAATATATATTTTTACTTGTTTTAACACAATCAAATTGATTTTTCTAAGTGTTAGTTTTCAACCTAGCCTTGCAAATTGTTAGTGGTTCAACTTATTTTAAAGAGTTTGCTTTAGTTAATAAAACTTGTAACGCTGATTGTTACTTTGTAGAGGAAATGCTCGACAAAAGAGGATCACATCATAGGATTCTCGATGATCGCTCAAAAATAGAAAAGTAAAGAAAATACTGAGGTAGATATAGTTTTAAAACGAGCACGCGCCCTTCTGAAAGAAAATAAATTGGTATATTTTTAGGTAATGTCCAAGATCACTGCTCGGAAATAAATTAAGCAACCGGAAGTGGATACGGTCGATTATGTAACGAAACCGAACGGAATCACACAAACGAAACCGTATAATTATTAAAAAAATTACGACCCCCCCCAATAAAAGATAACACTTTTTGTATTATAAAATACTAAAACAAATATTTTATTTAAAAATATTATTTAGGTTTAACACTTTTTCTTTTCACAAAACAACACTTGTGCAGTATGCGGGCGGCGGCAATCTTTTCTTTTTTTGTATCACTAAACTTTTGTCAGGTGGAGCTTTTCGGTCAAAATAAAATTGTTGTTGACCCTTCAAAGTTCCTTTTATTTGATCAAGGAGAATTTGGAGTGATCGTTTCCAACAATATCCGCAGTATGCATACTGCAGAAGTGTCTCCCAATGACTTTTAAACAAAACCAAAAAATTCTCATATTATCAAATGATACAAGAAGCGTTTTCGGTGCTTGTGTAATTTTGCTACCGCGCGATTTAAAAAAAAATGTTTTCAGGTAAAATTCAATTTCACCATATCATTTTTATTTGAATTGTTAGTTGGAAGCACAACATAGTTAAAAGATACAGACCCCCATGGTAAGAATCAATTTGAAAAAAATAACGTTATTATTTCCGTGCGGTACCAAAAATAAATAATTACCGTGTTTTCGTTTTTTGTTTCGTAATTACACAAGCATCGTTTAAACTAAATTAATTCTTCTGGATAAATTATTTGCTTTTTTTGATGATTCATAAGTGTTTTCTTTCTTTTTATTTTTCCGTAATGACAGAAAAAGTGATAAAATTAATCTATTATTAAAAATAAATATATGGTTTCGTTTTTCGTGTCTTGAGTCCGTGAAAACATGGTCAAGGTTATTTTTTTTAAAAAACAAGAGTAACATGTAAAACTATTTTTTTTAAATTATGGAAGTGCGTAGTCGTCTTAAAAATATCTCCTTAAAGAACGGTTATAAAATATGTTTTCTATCGATATTTATTAAATAATGGACCAGCTTTCCAATCTAGAAAAATGAACGAGTATTCTAGGTTCGAGTTTTCCGGGGATGAGTTCTTCAGGTTCTCTCTTAATACTAAAATGATTGCTTTTCTTTCCGTCATTTTTTTTTTATTTATAGTTTCACACGTAATCACCTTTAAAAGTAGTATTTCATTTATGAATAGGGATTTTTTCATCACAGTGATCACCACTTATCAAGGCCCGGAAGCCACTCAGGGATAAGGGTTATTGCAAGTACAGTACGTTAGTATGGAGATTTGAGGAAGTGTTTACTAAAGGGGCGGTTCATTAGGAATTTGTTACAATTGGACTTGAAGACATCCAAGTTGTAGTCCAGTGGGAAGCAGGCAGACGGAACAGAGTTCCATAGGCGTGCAGTTCTAAGAAAGAAGCTTTGTTCATGGAATCCGCGTTTTGATTTAGGCACAGATATAGTGTGGGGGAAATTTTTCACAGTGGATTCAGCTAGACGGGTGTTTTTCGTGAAAGATTGGCGAGGGGGGACCAGAGATTGGAGTTCAGATGAGCACCTGCCATGGAAATAACAATAAAGCAAGGATAGGCTCGCAACGTCTCTTCTGTGGGAGAGAGGTTGCAAGGTAGAGAAAAGGGCATCCGCCACTAAGCCACGAAGTCTATTTTGTACTCTGTCAAGGCAGGATAGGCTGTTTTTAGCAGCTCCTTCCCAGATATGGCAACAGTATTCCATCCTTATTAAGTTGAGAATGTTAATCTACAAAATTGTAATTATTTTATTATTATATTTTGTGTTTTTTATAATCTACCAATTTATATAATTAAAATAAAACTTTAACTTCATTCATAGAGAGAAGGCATAGAATAGTTAACAAAGCCAACCCCTTTCCCAGGGTAAAAATATTTTTTTAAATAGTAACATATTTATTAAAAAATTCGTGTCGTAATAACTAGATTGGGCGTTAAGTATTTTGTTCCTAGATCGTTTTCTACTTTTGCCTATCGATCGTAGATTATTTTTAACTGTTTATGAAAACATTCAAGTAGCATGTTGTACACTAACGACGAATTGATACAATTTGGCTTAATTTTTAAATCAAAATCTCTTGTGGTTTTAAAAATTTCAACCAATTAGAAGGACGGCATTTGAGAAAAATATACACGGAAATTACCCGGAGTTATGTAATAATTTTAAAATTAAAAAAATATACAAAAAAACAAAACAAAAACAAAAATACAAATAAGCACTCATTACATATATATAAATTTAGAAAGAATCGGAACCGGTATCGGGAATCGTATAGGAATCGTAAATTTAGAACATAATCGATAATTGTATCTGAAGCGGGAAAATTTTGGAATCATCCCATTACTAGTTTATATATATATATATATATATATATATATATATATATATATATATATATATATATGACTTATATGTAATATACTAAGTTCGTGTGATTCAGTAAGTTTTCATATACCAATGAGTTTTAAGCCAGGACGAGTTGGCTTAAGGAGTAAGCTACAAATTTATCATATTTCATAATACCGAATTTATATACTGTGGAAGTAAAATCAAGACTTCAAACAGGGTGTTGATAGCAACAAAAAGTGTATTTACCTTTACGTTACAATTGTTTCCACGTCCAGTCGACCAATTTCAAACATTATATCGTTTGAAAATTTTCGAAAACAAGCATTTCTTCAGACTTTATGAATAAACACATTTTTGACAATATAGCATTTTTGAAGAGAAAGAAAAATTATCTTAACGGGAAAAGCACGTGAGAAGCATTGACCTTTGCTGTAGTTACGGAAAAGCCCATTTAAATATTAATATATTGCCTAATTTTCGTATTGATATTTTAGAACAGAGTCATGAGAAGTTTTCACAGCAAAACCTAAGCCATTAAAAAATATATATGTAAATCCCGTTCGTAGAGTTCCTAAAGTAGATCTCACTGTTTCTTTATTTCCCAATAATTAATTTTTTTATAAAAATGTTTTTTTAATGTTTATTTCTATATTTATATTATGGCCGTAACAATCTTGCAATAACTTTACGGTTAGTTTTAGTTTCGTATTAGAGCAAGTAATGTTTACAGATTATCGTTATTTTAGTCCTTAGATTTAAGACCATTTTAGGTTTAAAATTTAAATGTAATATGAGAATAAATAAAAAGGCCGTTATATATATATATATATATATATATATATATATATATATATATATATATAAACCCTTGTACAATAATTCGAGTGAGGCTTTCTAACCTATTTATTACTATTTAATATTTTAAAATTTATTGTCATTCTACTTGAATGTTTTCATATCGTTTCTAAAGAAAATTATGAAGGGACATAATCCAATTATGTTAATTGCTACTAGTTAATTCTGTTGGGAACTGGGCCGATTTTTATTTCCTATAACAGCTAAAGGGAGATAATTCAGGCTGTTTTATGTTTTCGGTTCATTGCTTACTAGAAGGCGTCTATGATTTAATAATTAATTTAATCAGACAGATCCAGAACGTTCTACGATGGCTTATTTAACAAATTAAGGATATAAATTATGTTTTTAATCTTAAAAAAATGTTTTTTACTCATGGGGTTAACCCACATCTGTTATTAATCACTTATGAGGCTCATGCCTTATAATTTGTGTGTTGTTTTCTTGGGTATCTAAATAAAATAGTATATATCCTCTAATTATTATTCTGACAGCAACACCACCCAATAGCTACAAATGTGTTTCACTCCGATGAGAAGATGTCTACTCCTGCATTTATGGATAAAAACATTTAAAACAGGTAGTGAATTAAGGAAATAAGTAAATCATCTATGCGGATTTACCTTAAATCACATTTGAAGCTATTGGGTGGTTTTGCCGCCAGAATAATAATTAGTGGATATACAATGTTTTGTAGAGTTCTCAAAGTCAAATCGTTGAACTTTGATCCGTTAATCGACGAATTTCTGGCCAAAAACTGATCACATCGATTTTCCCAAATCTCAGTACGCTGTGTATCATATTTCGAGTCTGTAGACTAAAAATTGACAGTTATTTCGTAGGGAAATTACACAGACACACACATATACTTTATATATATATATATATATATATATATATATATATATATATATGCAATTGACAGTAGGCTAAGTGTTTAGGTTCTCTGCAGCTCAGCCAAATAAAGACTTGTTTCATTCTTCGGATGCTTTGAATGTGGCACTAGTAATTTCCCTCCCTGATAATTGCAAAGAATGTTGCACTAGCCTATTCTGTAAAAATCAATAAATTATCATTATTCCTATTTTAACCTCTTTTATGAAATGCATTTCTAAAAATAAAACCTTGTCTTGGAAAAAATATAGTTGATATCACTTGTTGCGAAATCGCGACCATTTATCGCCGGGTGACTTGAGATTTTCTAAACCTTTATCGTTATTAATGTTGGCGTTTTCTTTTATTGTTACAGAAGAAAACGTTTGCAAACTTGGGGCTACAAGCTTTTCTTGTCAGAGTGGACAGCACTAGACAGCTGTCATTAAATTTCCTCATAAACACGTCAGATTTTACAAAATATTTACTGGTATATACATTATTCTATTTTTCACTATTTCTTTCTAAGAATGAATTAAATCTATAGAATTTTTCTGAATTCGTTCATGATAAAAATAAAAGGCGCTTTTGTTTTAAAGCTTATTTAAAAACCTGTTTGAAGTATACATCAAACTAATTGCATCTTTTCATACAAGATTTTCGCGGTTTACTCATGTGAATTTTCATTGGTGTTTCATACAAAATACACTTTGATCCTCATAACAAAAAAATAGATACATTTACTTCAATCGAACATGATGACTAATAGTATAGCATCTGTATTTTCCTCATATCATTTAAATGTCTATCAATGGTTTAATGCATGCAGGTTATTGTATTTGTATCTTTATGATATTAACGCTTTCAATTATATCTCTCTTTCCCATGGTATAAACCTTCATTATTACTCTCTCTTGGTATACCATTATACACACACACACACACACACACACACACACACACACACACACACACACACACACACACACATATATATATATATATATATATATATATATATATATATATATATATATATATATACATATCTCACTCTCTATCTTGCCTCCCTAGACAATAAATAGTATTTAAATAATGACTGTTTTGATCAGACGACTTGTTTATCTTGGCCCGGTCTAGCGAAACTAATAACGTGTTTTTTTAATCATTTTTATGACCATTTTTTCTTGTATTCGGTGTTTTCTTTTATGTTTTATTTATTTATTTTTGATTGATCTGTTTTTTTTTCTCTTAGGATTTCGAAATGAACGTTTCTTCTTCGTGTCTTCACTTACGTTTTTTATCGCAAAATAATTACATGGAAAGACATCTTATTTGTCTGTAGGCTATGCTTAGATGGCATTCAGGAAATGTAAGGATATCGCTTGTTAACATACAACACTTTACAAATAAAGCTGCATATGCATATTTATTAGGGTACTGCGCACGAATAAATGCGCTCGAGTCATCTACGAGTGTGGAGCAACCGATAAATAAGGCAGAGGGAATATGCTTCGATAGTCTTCACGCAAATGAACATATTTATATAAAATCATATATCAGTTTTTAATATTGAAGATCTCGAACTCGAAAGTTACAACATTGGAAAGAAAAATGGTCAATCATTAAAAGAAAAAAAAAATGAAGGAAAATAGGAAACCATCCATTTTAGAAAATTAAATTATCCATAATTTATTTATGATGGCGATCGTTTTTCTATTGTGCAAAATTAGTTCAAGTTTATCCTAGCACTTCAACAGTACGTACATTTGTTTTCTTTTCTGACAATCTTTGTGAGGCAGGACAGATATTCAAATATACAGTTTTGACTGACAAGTTGAATATTCAGAAGTACAATTTTTTGTGGCACGTAAAATAATTTTTCCCTCTTTTTTATCTCCGCCACCTTGCACAAACAATGTAAATATGTGTATAGATTTGTATATAGCCTTATATATATATATATATATATATATATATATATATATATATATATTCAAATGAACATACATATTACTTACATAAAAAAAAATCATCCATATAGATACATATACATATGTTATATATTTATCTATTATAAAACATTGTTTTATAAGTAAGATAGTATTACTTATTTGTTTCACACTAAAAATATAGCCAGTTTCTAAGGAAAAAAGATCTAAGTTGAAGATCATAATTACGTGTATTATTGTTAAAAACTAAAATAAAAATCTAGATATTCATATGCATATATATACTGGTATATAAATATACGTGTATATATATATATATATATATATATATATATATATATATATATATATATATATACGCACAAACATACAGGCAGGCACACGCATACATACAGGTATGATTTAACTAGATAAGGACCAATGTATTGAACTATTTTTCAACTTTTCAATACATTTGTTAGGCTAATATAAGTAAAATAATATATAAACATCAGATAATTTTTACGCGAATAGAATTATGTTTCCACGATATTCATATCGAATAAATTTTTAAAAAGCGTTTATTAATATCGTCGAAGTCTAGCTTTATTAATGATGGATTTGATTGGATCTTATTAAATAGTTATTTACGTATACGTTTATATGCGCACATATATTTATGTGTATATTGATACAAATATACATACATATACATACATGCAAACACATATGCGTACACACAACACACACAGATATATATATATATATATATATATATATATATATATATATATATAATTATTTGTCAAAATGAAAATCAAAACCTGGGCCATCACCACAATGTTGCATATATGTGCTTATTTCACAAAAGTGTCAATGATAAACTCGTTTCAATTGTGCCTCTCTTCCACGTACGTATTCCTGACAATCCCGCTTAGCAACAAAACCTCACCAAAAACTGTTGAGGGTCATCAGTGCCAGAAAGCTTTTTACTTTAATAGTTCTCTTTCCCAGACAGCTGGACTGTAGAATTATCTTTCTGCCACTTGTCTCCCGTACTGTACTGATATGCAGATGTAAAAATGTAAAGTAAACACGTTGTCATCATTTTCTAGGCATGTCCTCAAATAGTGGGGTCTTACGTTCAAGTGGCGATATATTTTGTTAGGATATATATACATATAATTATAACACCCAAATGATCTTGTAACGAAATATGTAACCCACTTTCCGGTGTACAACCTGCTCACTGAAATATTAAGGTAATTATTTCGAAATTGTTATTTAACATGGAATGAGTGGTGTTTAAAATAACTTAAACGTAATACAGAAATGAATGATGTAAAAATAAAAACAGACAGTATTCACAATTGTTTATTTGGATGATTTAAACGAGAAAAAATAAAAGAACATTTGGGACGCTGAAATTTTAACGTTACTATTTCGTAATTACTATTTAAAATAAGAAGAGTGTGGGTTAACATATCTGAAACGTAATACAGAAATGAACGATGTACAAAAAGCAAATAAATTAAAATTTGAATTTAACTATAATAAGTATTATGGTATCTGTTCAGTTTACATTTACCTATAAGTATGTCCAACCACTTATAATTCAGTAAGTGTAATTAAAAAATAATCAATTATAATAAGCAGAACGACTCATAGAAATCTATGTATATTCTTTTTTTCATTTTCATATACTTTCATAGAAATGTTTCTGCTATGCAAAAACAACTATTTTCTTTACGTCACAAGTGTCACGCTCATGCATGAATTCCATAGATAATATAACATACTAACCCAACGGGTCACAGGTAGTCTAGTATATATATATATATATATATATATATATATATATATATATATGATATTTAGCAACTGTATTGTTTCGAGCACTTTTATAGTCCCCCAAAATTGTTCAATATTTTGAAAAGTAAGTATTTCCCATTGCAAAATAAATAAATAAAAATTGAAATGTGTCTGATAATTTTCACACATTTTTCTGAATATTCAGGATAAAATAGAAGTTTATACTACACTTAACCCTCGGTTTTTATTGAAGGGCCACAAACCGGACTTCAATAATAAACCCAGTATTAGACTGATTGCATAGTGTGTATAAGTAATATCAGTAAAAAGACACTAGACAAAATTTTACCAATCTTAAAACTCAAAATAAAACAGAATCTGTAGATTTCTTCGGATGAAGTGGTTCGATACGTTCTTAAAATTCAAAAAAGTAAATGTATTATGTTTGACATTGGTGCATATTACCCTTCAATATCCTCTATACTGTTCGTGAAAGCACTTAAATTAGCGAAACCCCTTACTGACGTGACCAAATTGGAAATTGAAATTATAAAATTTCTAGAAAAACCTTAATCAGATATAACGGTGACCTGTGGACAAAGAAAGATAGACAGGACTATTTTGACATCAGAACGGGTCACGAATTTTGCGTAGGTTTTTGACTTGGAAGCCTTGTACTTACTAACGGAGATAAACAGAAAATACCTGGTTTAACTTGGGGGGGGGGGCTATATAGGTTTCGCACACTATTTATAGTTAATTGCAGAAATCAAATTACTGAAATAACTAGGAACCCTATCAGAAGTTTTTTTTAATGAAATGGGATTAGGAAAAACAATAGACAGCAATTATAAAGAAGAATACATTCTAGACACATATGAACCGTATCACAAAGATAACAAAAAATATTCTATATTGATTATCGATCGAATCTTCCTAAGTGTATGAAGAAGGTACTTAGACTTAATATTTCCAAAAGAATATATGTGCTTTCATATAATGAGAATCATTTTTTATAAAAACAAAGAATATTACAATGAAGCTCTGATCAGATCAGGATACCATAGGAGATTATAATACAGGAAGAGTGCAAACAGTAGGAATAGCAAACCTTACTGCACAATATCGTATAACATGTCAATGAGAGCAAGAGAGAAACCGGAAGTTAATAAAGGATACAATAATAATGATCAAAGGAATGAAAATAGGGAGAGATATAATAGCACTGAAACAGGTAATGACGAGATGGGTACTAGGAATAAGAGAAACAGACGCGAGAAACAGGTTTGGTTTAATACGCCGTTTAAGTGAGCATATCCAAAACAATATAGCTAATGAATTTTACAGAATAATTGATAAAAATTCCCCACCTGAGAATAGATTAAATAAATATATATTGTAAAATCAGAACAACTACGTTTTCCATCTCTGACAACTAAGCTAACACTATAATAAGCTCTAATAACAGGAAAATAAGCAAAATAGTAGAGATGATAATTAGTCACTATCGGATGGACGTGTTTTAGAGAGAAGCTCTAACAGCAGAATGCCTGGCAATTGTCCGTTGAGTGACAAATGATTAACCTCAGAAATAGTGTACAAATGTGAGAGTAAGGCTGATGATATTAGGAAGGTATATCTTGAAATCATGGGGTGCATCTTTTAGGAAAGATACAAAAACCATGCTGTATCCTTCAAAAGTAAACCGGAAAATGAAACGTAGCTGAGCGAAAAAAGATGCTTAGAAAAAATGTTCTTGTGTGTAAGGCCAAAATTAATATGGAGTTAAGTAACAAATAATGGCGTAAAGTGGATGATTCAAATTTAGCAAACAAATCTGGAATCTAATATTCTACATTAGAAATACGTTTTTAGAAATAAAGACTTATTAGATAAGAAATGCAGATCTATAAAAACAAAGATTAGCAATATTGTGTCAAAACTGGGAACACAATTTTAGTTATATTGATTGTGAAATAGGTGATACCATTTCTAGATCAATAAAATAGCTTAACAAATATTAGAAATATGAATTTAACAACAATACACAATATTAGTAATTAAAGAATGGGATTAATTGATACTATTCTCGGATCAGTAAACCTTGAAAAGGCATAGCTAATTAAATAATACTCTTGTTCTGAACGATTACATTCAAAATATCAAGACGGACCCCCACTTTCATTGAAGGAAAACGTACACGGAGCTAAAGAATATATGTCTTAATAGAACAATTATTAATGGGATATGTACAATTATTAGATAAGTATTGAAGAATGTAATTCCTGTGAATTGATGTTATTTGAATTAAAGCCATACATAACTTCAGAAAATTATGGTTGGATGGCAAACGTAGGTTAAATCTTTGGTAATAAAAGCAGTATCATCATTACGATATGCATTACAAACTTATTTTTAATAACCTAGATTTAATTGGTTATGTATAATTAATAAATAAATCATAAATGCATATTAGGAATGTACTAAACTTGGAACCCTGCATAAAAAGTAAAGTATCGAACGTCTTGAGTTACCTCCCTTTCAACCTGATTGATATATATATATATATATATATATATATATATATGGATTTTAGTTGTTTTACTGCTAATTCAACTAAACCTTTAAACTTTCGAACGTACAGAATCACCTCCCTTTCGACCCTTAAAATGCCCGATTATCGTAAATCTTAATATGTTTGGGATCTATTCCGGGTTCCTGATTTTCCCACTGTAATGACATGCCGAAGTTCTATGTATAATGTGAACAGACATCTTGCTGCTCAACTCCCTACATGATATTCTTGCAGCTTATATACCTGATAGTATCTCCCTACATCAAAGTAGCACGGTGCCTTGTTAGGGATGCAAATGGAATAAAAATAGTTATTGCTCCAGTTGGTCAAGAAAATACTTACATACATATATATATATATATATATATATATATATATATATATATATATATATATATATATATATATATATATATATATATATATTATAACGAAATGTTCATTATACATATATATATATATATATATATATATATACATACACATATATTATTTATTTATTATATATACTTTTCAAAGTAGGTTAATATTAATAACCTACAAATTGTTTTTTGTAGAATCGTTGTGTAACATTATTAATATTAAATTTGAAAATTAGTTCTAATTATACATGCTTTTTGATTAAAAAAATGGCTCAGTATCACAATTGTTGCTTTTTTCGTCTTAACACGAAACTTAAAATTATTTAATTAACACGCGACGAATTAGACATAATGCGAACATACACCTTTTTAATTTACCCGAGAAATGGTATCCCGTTATTCTTTCGGATAAAATAGTTATAAAATAGCTGAATACGAATATAAAACATTTATGAATGTTTAAGAGCTATCGCATAAATTTCCAAATATATAGGGATATATAATGTTGGGATGTACTTACCTCCTGTTAATACAAAAGTAAATTTAAGAAAATATAATCTACTTGAGATTATCAGGGGCTCAGTAGTTACAAACTCTACAATGATCAATTAATCGATCTCGTAGCAAATCTGGCTCATATATATATATATATATATATATATATATATATGTCTAGCCGCACTGATGAGCTGTGAAACAGCGAAACAGTACTGTATGTGGATGACTATATATATATATATATATATAAACTGATAACAATACCAATCTTTATAATAATAGATATTGATGTGGATCCAAAGTTGTGACAACGGTAGGAAAATGTGGAACACTGATTAAATGTAAAAAATGAATATAAATAAAAAAGGGTCACAAGGAGAGAATAAATAGTAGACCGGACTTACTATCCATGGTCTCCATTTGGCTAGCCGTATGCGCTGCATTCTACTACTGATCCGGCGATATCACTATTCTGCTTTCAAAGAGGGTTATCGCACATCGCCTCTGATGTAGGTAAGTTTTGCTCTGACACACAAACACACACACACACACACCCACATACACACACACATATATATATATATATATATATATATATATATATATATATATATATATATATATATAATTTAAAGGAGATTAGAACAATAGTCTAAAGAGCTAAGTGTATTTTAATGTAACAGTGAAATTACTAGTTTAATTAAAATAAAGGAAATAGAAAGTGCTCGTTGTAATTTAGATATATAATAAGCTCGATAATTAATTACTTAATATATATATATATATATATATATATATATATATATATATATATAAAATGGGTTAATAAATTCCAAAGAAAAAAAAACAAAAAAAAAAACAATAAAAATTCAGCATACCAATGTATAATAAACACAACAGCCGGAGTAAACTGAGTGTCGTTGAGGAAATTAAGCCGAGCGTCGCCGAAGAAAGCATAACAAGAAAAGAAAACCTACCTTAAATTTTAAATTTTATTAACGGTAAAGAAAAATGTTATAATAATATTTTTTGTTTTGTTTTGTTTTATATATATATATATATATATATATATATATATATATATATATATATATATATATATATATATATATATATATATATATGCTACTCATGCAGAGAGTGATCCGGGCTGAAATAATAACGTTATTATTTAAACAGCCATTCTTAACATGGGAAGGGGGTGTTTTGTACATATTCTGTACTTTAACCTTAAAATTGAAGAAAACACATATCACAAAACTTTAATTAAACGTGGGCATACGATTTAAAAAATAGCGCGGATCACTCTCTGCATTAGCACCACATATTTTTTAGATGAATAATGTTAAAGATATTTTGGTCAGTCTCAAGTTTCTTTCCAACTCTTCAAAAAACTTTAAAATGACGAGTTTTTTAGGTTGTCGGTGTTTTTTTTTTTTTGTTTTTTTTTTACAAGGTGGTCACCACTTCTCAAGGCCCGGAAGCCACTCGGGGATAAGGGTTATTGCATGTACAGTACGTTTATGTTGCCATTTGATAAAGTGTCTACTTAAGGGGGCGGTCCATCAGGAATTTGTTTATGTTGGACTTGAAGACATCCAAGTTGTAGTCAGGTGGGAAACAGGCGGACAGAACAGTGTTCCACAGGCGTGCACTTCTAAAAAAGAAGCTTTGTTCATGGAATCTACGTGTTGGGTTTGGCACAGATAAAGAGTGGAGAATTTTTTTACAGTGGTTTCAGATAGACGGGTGTTTTTCGTGAAAGATCGGCTAGGGGAGACCAGGAATTGGAGCTCAAACGAGCACCTGCTATGGAAGTAACAATAAAACAAAGGCTCGCCACGCCTGCCCTGTGGTGCTGAAAACGAATATCACATTTAAATTTGGGGCATGATATGAAGAAATTACTTCTTCAAAAAGTGGGGGATCACTGTCCCATATCAATTTGACGTAAAATGAGCACCCGCTTTCTAACCACCTAATAATTTATTCATATCAGAAAACACATTTAAATGTGATTTTCGTTTTTAGTACCCCCGAAAACATGCGCTGTTTTTTTCAACTAAGAGATTCTCTCATTTTTTATACGTTAAGAATCTAATAATGCCATCGGAAATCTTACATGAGCGTATTTTTTGGAGGTGGGTATTCAATTATAGAACTTGTATAGTTTTTAACAGATGCTTCTGTAGTTGAATTAACTGTTTTTCCGTAAGTAACGTGCCGATATTAACAAATAAACCATTAAAGCAGACTCGTTTAATATTTCACACAAATCCTGTTTACATTAGGGAACTCCACAGCCACCTAATGTAAACATAATTTTTGTGAAATATTTAATTGCTGAAGCACCTGTTAACAACTATACAAGTTGTAAATGAAAAAAAAAAGTATGTTTTTGTAAACTTACTGACAGCATAATTAGCGTCCTAAGTTATGAGATGAAAAAATTTAATTTAGTTTAAGTTAATTTTTTTGTATATGAAGAAACTACTATGTGGCCAGAAGGTGAGTGCTCATTTTACGTTAAATTTATATAGGAAAGTGATCCCCAATTTTTAAAAAAATGTCTTCATATCATGAAAACTACTAATCTGTCCCAAATTTTGATGTGATATTCCTTTTTCAACACCACCGGAAACCGTTAAAAATGGTTTGAGAGGAATCGGAAATAAACTTGACATTAACCGAGTTTTTTGTTCGAGAAAAGGTTCAAAGGTAAGTCAAATGAACATTGTTTTTGTAATTTTTTTTTTTTAAAGAAAAATTGAAAAAAAATATTATCTTAGTTTTTTGGGGGGTGTTATTTTTATTTTTTATTTTTATTTTTTCTCAAGGAAAAACCTTAACACTTGAAAAATTGAAATAAAGCTGGATGGGATAGATTTTGTTTCCTTTTTTTTTCATATTAAAACAGATATTCTTGTTTTTTCCTCAGAACGTTGTTTTATTACTGGTGTATGTGCGTAAATAGTGTTCCGCATTCGCTCTGGAGGTCTTTCTGTGTTTCTCGCTCAAACGCCTCCAATGGCAATTGTAGGCCTAGACTTGGCAAAAAACAACACAAAAAACAAAACAATAAAAACGATACCAGTCCTGATGATGTAAAGGTTCGGCATGTGGTATCCTGACACCTCCAGGCATAGCTATCGATTACCTTTCCTTTTCCACATGATGCAAAAGTTTTCGTCCGCACCAGTAATTTTTTTTCTTGAGGACTCCAGTTGATGTTTCCAACTGCTCACTTAAGGTTGTAAGATTCATGTTTTTTTTTTCTGACGTTAAAGTACGAAATGGTGTGCTTTTTTTTTCTTTTTTTTCTTTTTTTTCTTTTTTTGCTAATTTATTTTTTGCTAATTTATTTTATTTTCTTTCTCTCCCAAATTGTCGTCAGCTGCTTTGAATTTTCAACTCGCGCGAACGCGCGTCGCGTTAAAAACCATCACGCTACATTGTCATAGGTTCATCTTTATGTTTCGTCAGACGGCTCAATTTTCTCGGCGACGCTCGGCTTACTTCGACTGTTGACGTCATATTCTGGAGAAGGCCAGGCCTGCGCTGAGTTACTTCTGGATCACTCTCTGCATGAGTGCAAACCTTTTTTGGTTGTTATTGTTCAGTTATCCGGTTTTTTCACTGTATTTAGTAGTTTTACGCCGATATAATTCCTCGTTCTGTTTATAATTGTTCATTTTTGATAAAATAATTACAGCCATTGAACTATAAGTGGTTTGTTTGCCATACTTATAGGTAAATGTGCACTGAACTGATAGCATAATACTTAAAGTAAAATTCAAATTTTAATAAATCTTTTAATTTAAAAGCAAAAAAAACAAAAAAAAAACAAGTGGGACGCTGACAACGTACACAGTAAAACAAGTAAAATGCTCTTATGGTGGTCAACGGGTTAATGTAGATTTATTTGTAAGAAAATTGCGTTAAAATAACTTACGTAATTCGGTAATGAACGATGTAAAACATATAGAAAGTATTAACAATATTTTTTTTTATAATTTAAACGGGGAAAAAACAACAATTGTGACGCTGAAAACGTACACAGTAAAACAATACGATGTCAACGGGTTAAAGGTGATTTATTTGTAAGAAAATTGTGACAGTATGGTTGTAATACAGAATAGTCGCAAATAATCCTCACCCTTCCCATGTTAAATAATAATTTCTTAATAATAGCGTTAATATTTTAGTGCGCAGGTCAAATTCTGCAAAAGTAGCGATTTTTGTTTATTTGTTTACACTGTTATGGGTGTATTTTTAAGTACGCATACGCAAACGAAATTCGTAAACCGGGCCTTGGGTTACAATACCCGTTACAAGGTCATTTGAGTTTTATAATTATATGGATTTTATATTAAATATAAGTTTTTTACCATATATGATATCACATACATCGCTATGGTATACTTATTACCATACATCTTTTTTCTTTTTAGTTTATCGACCCCTCCGCATTCAGCTTTGAATTGTCGACTTTTATAAGTTTGGGGGGCGAACGCTGAGAACGAATATTGCATTTACTTCTCTCGCAAACGAGTAGTTATTCATATTTGAAGATATTAAGTATCCAACGAAATCACTACAGTTTGGCAAGCAAGATGGCCACCCGTGTATTTACTAAAAATAAAAACACCAAAAAGAGCCAAACGAGCCAAAGAAATGACCACCAGGCCTATTTTCACTTTCTCATGATTGGACAAATAATTATTTTTATGATAAAAAAAGATATTTAGTTTCATTTTTTGACACAGACCGATTTTTTTCCTTCTGAAACCAAATTTGATAATCAAACACGTCGCAAATTTACCGTTTACATGGTGTGAACTCCTGTACCATGGGATTTTTTGGAAAAATGTTAGTTTCAATAAAGTGAGGGATCACTTTTCTATGTAAAATTTACCTAAAATAAGCGCCCTCTAAAAAAAACATTTCGTTTATAATGCGGAGGGGGGGGTCGGCGGTGGCCGGTGAGATGTTGTTGTAATTGTAATATCTAGAAATGTTTCGTGTGAAGGCGTGCTTTGCAATGAGTATATATAAAAGACGAAATAAAAGGTCAGCCGTATAAAACCATTTGGGCAGAACTGACATCAAACTGCTTCAGTCACGGTATGTCCTACATCTCCATCAGCCGGACAGGAAGTTCAGAAAAACTCTACATTCTGGCTCCAAATCAAAGAAGCAGAAATGTAGTTTACCACGAGACCCTTCAATGAAAAGTTCTACAAAAGAATATGATGAAAAACTTATATGATCTGATTGTGGTATGTTTTCAGTATTCGATGTGTTAGGTGAGATTTAAGCATCGAGTTGAAATTTACTTCCCTCTTACATCATCCACTTACTAGAAAGGTGCCCACAAATCGCGTACCTAAGTGTGCAGAAACGTCCCGTGCGATGCGTGGGTATTTTTGCAAGTGTGTATATATATATATATATATATATATATATATATATATATATATATATATATATATATATATATATAAATGTAACACGGAAATTACATAATTGTCGATGCAATAATTTATTTCAACCTTATAAGGTTGAAATAAATTATTGCATCGACAATTATGTAATTTCCGTGTTATATTTGTATGTTTTTGCTCTGTTTACAACATTTAGCTCTCATACCCGGATTTCCTCCTGGAATTATTCCATTATAACACTATATGTATATATATATATATATATATATATATATATATATATATTTGTTTCTGTAAAAATATATTTTCTTCTTATATAAAAATCCATATATAATAAGCTCAATGTTATTACAGAGCAATATATAGAATAAATGACAAAAAGTTACATTCCAAAATGCATGATGTTTTATTCCCTTCAATCAGTTTATATATGATTCTTGACAGTATCTGTTTGGTATGGCAAATCAATCACTTAATTATTATGTACATTAGTGAATTTATTATGCCCTTAACTCATCAAGAATTGCATAAGTCAACTGATTTAATGGAATAAATTATAAGATAGTGACCATCATGATTTTTGGAATATAACTTTTTGTTATTATATATATATATATACATATATATATATATATATATATATATACACACACACAAAGGATAAACATATTGAAATGAACAAACATGAATCACGTAGTTTAAAGAAACTTTACGATTGACCTCTTTACGTAACATCATTATGATAAAACCCACGTCTATGTTTGTTAAACACTAGAAATAATGAAATAATTTATTAATGCCGTAATTATAATAGTTATGATTGTGTTATAAGCGCATCTATGTTTTTTACTTATTTTATATGGGAGAAAATTGAAACGTTTCTTATTTATTTTATCTTTTTTTAATTACCGCTGACACTACGATGTGCATCTTTTCTTAAGAGTAGCAACATATATTACGGTTGTTTCCCTGTTTAGAGCATATCAAACTTTGTTTGGTAGTATAATCATGTTAAACTTTACAGAATCTAAATTCTTGCTAGATGATATTATACGATAGAAAACATAAAAACGTTTGTTTTACGGAATATTTATTGTTTATATATGTTTTGTGTGCATTTATGTAAACTATTAAAATGTGTAAATAGTTTGCTTTACTGCATATTCATTTATATCTACTTTCTAAAAATAATGCATTCCAGGTTCGGTTTAAAATATGCGAACTCTTGATAAATCATGCAATATTATAAAATAAAAAATTGAGGGTGTATTTTGCTTCACGGCATCTCAAATTTTTATGCGGTACATATCTGTAGAGAGATAAATAGTGTGAATCGTTTGCTTTACGACATATCATATCCTGATACAAATAATATAGAAGAGTAAACGGGATGCTTATTTGCTTTGCGGTCTCCAATGTTTTTTTTTATGTTATGCAGTAACTTAGAAAACGCGCTGTTTGTTTGTTTAAACAGTATAATGCTTTATTTATGATTTAATCTCGAACAATAAAAAAGGGAAAAGGTTGGTATATGTTTATTTTGCGATTTATAAAACCCTTTCGAGTTTGTAGAATCCCTGATACCTCATCAGTGTAGCTAGTTCAATTCATTTTTACAGTGCACATTAAATGAGCCAACGTCTGCGTTAAGAGTTTTAAATTCATGTTTTGTGTAAGCAGAGCTAGTACCACGTCATCGAGTCTGGTGTTCTCTTAACTAATGAATTAAATATTATATACATACAAATAGCGATAATAACTAGATATTAACTTCGATGGTCACGGCGGCTGTTTCAGACAAAGTAAGTATACTTCATAGTCGTTTGCTTGATCAATATTAATTATTGCATTTCCATATGTGTGGCGAGTTTACTCCAGTGGCAGAGTACTCACCTTCAATGGAAGAAACTCAGGTTTCGAGGACATACGGTTGTTGGCATCCAGTGCTCTTTTAGCTGTGACGTTGCTTGACAGTGAAAATATATATATATATATATATATATATATATATATATATATATTGCCACTGTAAAGCCATCTAATATATATATATATATATATATATTTATATATATATATACACATATATATATATATATATTTCCACTGTCAAGTCATCCAATATATATATATATATATATATATATATATATATATATATATAATTTAACGGGGGTTAAAACAGTAGTCTAAAGAGCAAAGTGTATTTTAATGTGATAGTAACATCACTAATTTAATTAAAATAAAAGAAAAGAACTGTGCTCGTTGTAAGACAGATATATAATAAGCTCGATAGGCATATATCTTAGAGTTATTTTAATAATCGGTACGGGGATTGATAATTTATAATTAAAATTAAATTAAAAATGAAAAATATGTTTCATAAGAAGGAACAAAACAAATCAAATAAATTGTACGATCGTTTCGGAAACGATGTTTTTATTGCGATATACATTAAGTCATGGACAATAATTTTAACATATAGTTTTTTTTTTTTAAACAAAGGTTTCTCATGAGCAAAAATAGTGTGTGTTTTTGTTTTATAAAATACACCATAGATAATCCTAGCATTTTCTATTTAAGGCAGATTTATCTGGAAAATACTAAAATACAAAAGAAAATAGTTACTTACTGGTGTTTATAAGCAAAGTAATATAGGTTGAGAATAAAAAATTAGAATAAAATTATAAAGCTGAATTTGGTTTAAATTCAAGGTTATAATAATGTTTTTATAAATTTTAACATACATATATGTATATATATATATATATACATATATATATATATACATATATATACACATTTACCTTCCAATGGTTCGCCTTTTTTAAATCGTAATTATAATCAAAGCATTAATTTGGATGTGGAATGTAGCTTATAAATTCTCAAATGTGTAATTTTTAACGGTTAGAATATGTTAGTAACGGCTAATTTAAATTAAATAAAGATTTTACAATAAAGGGAAATAATCGTATTTGGCTAGTGAAATACTCAAAGGGAGATAATCAGCTGTTTTATATAATATAAAAGAGTCTTATTGAATAAATTTAATAATATTTTAATCATTTATTTATTCTTTTATTGATATTAATAAAAATAGTAACATGGGAATCTTACATTTAAATAGATATTTAAATAAGACACAAAACAATGGTAAATATATCAGATAAAGTAATAATAATAATAATGATCCAAATTTTATTAATATAGGTATTACATTATAAATTGCAAATTCTAAGATAGGTTATTAATAATAAACATTTTTAATGATTCATGGTGGTTTATATTTGTTAAATTTAAACCAACATTAACGAATGCGTGGAGATAAATGTTAATCCCATGAAATTAAGAAGGTGGTTTTATTGTTGATCCATCAAATTTACAAATCTTAAGGACCCCCTATCTACAAAGTGCACAGTATCCGCCCCCCGGAATATATCTTGTATATGATCCTATTATTTCCCATTTCAAATTGAAGGAACTATTCTTATCATTGAGTTGCGAAATATGTTAGATAGAGTGGTTTGTGTCTTTTATATAAAAAAACACACCTCATATTTTTGCTGATGAGGTGACTTTGTTTTAAAAAAAAACTATATGTAAAAAATAGTGTCCCTGATTTCATGTCTATCGCAAGAAAAATATCGTTTCCGAAACGATCGTACAATTTAATGGATTTGTTGTGTTCCTTCTTATGAAACAGTTTTTTAATTTTAATTTTTATTTAAATTATAAATTATCAATCAGCTTACACACGCACACACACACACACACACACACACACACACACATATATATATATATATACGTATATATATATATATATATACTAGCAGAAGTACCCGTCGTTGACTGGGTTCAAAAACAGCCTACAGAAAATGGACTGTGATTGCTGAAAGTATGATAGGTTATGAAAAGGACGGAGTTGTAAAGAGATAGGTTTATATACTCAAAAAGTTTACCCTAAGCAAAATATGATGAAAGTAAAGATACTTTTCGCGAAAACCTATTTTTTTAATATTAACTTTGTTTCCATTCGTAGCCAAGAGTGACTAACAAAATGATGTTTCTTACAAAGAGAAAATGTTATATATATGAAAATATAAATATACAAGAAATAAATGTTACCATTGTCAATAAAAGTTACTTTTATGGTATAAAAGTTGATTGCTTTGTATTTTTAAGTAGTTTGTAAAAACATTTTCTTTTAATTCACAAACCGGTTTAAAAAAATCAAATTAACAGCGACTTTGAAATGGAGATCCCCATTTTCAATTTGAAGGAGGGGCAGCTGTGCATTGTGTGTTCACAAGTTAAGAGAGTTCCGTAAAGCAACTGACCCTGACGGTATTCCAATTATAGTACTCAAAAAACTTCAACCTGAACTAGCGCCCATACTTACAAAACTGTTTAAACGTTGTCTTAAGGAGAATAGTTTCCTATCTCCCTGGAAAATTTCATCAGTATGCCCTGTATTTAAGAATTCAGGTGATCGCTCATCCCCCTCTCAGTACAGACCAATAAGTCTCCTGTGCGTCATGAGTAAGTTACTGGAATCTGTATTAAATACAGAAGTAATCAACCATCTCAACAAAAATAACCGTCTTAGTAACACTCAATATGGTTTCCGTTCTGCTAGATCTACAGCAGATGTGCTTACAGTTATATCTCATAGGATTAGCAAATCTCTCGACGGAGGCAACCTTTCTAGGGCAATTGCTCTTGACATATCTAAGGCCTTTGATAGGGTATGGCATAAAGGTTTACTTCATAAGATCTCTATCTATGATATTGCTGGAAATGTCTCCTCAATTATTAAATCATTTCTTTCTGATAGGTTCATAAGAGTAGTAGTTGAGGGGCAAAAATCAGAAGCTCACAGTATTAATGCCGGTGTCCCTCAGGGGTCCATCCTGGGCCCAACTCTTTTCCTGATCTACATTAATGATCTTCCAAATCACATCCTTACATCATTTGTAGACATCTATGCTGACGACACTACCATTTATGGTAGCACATCTAAGACAGTAAACGACCAAGTTATCTCCAATTCTCTCTCCTCTGATCTTGAGCACGTAGTACAATGGGGTAAGGAGTGGCTGGTTACTTTTAATGCATCTAAAACCAAGCTTCCCTCTTTACATCATCAACGTTCTGATCCACATCTGGCATCAACTGAAATGAATGGCTCTCGTCTTCAGGAGGTCTCAAGTTTTGACAAACTTCTTGGTTTGACCATTACTCTTGATCTCAACTGGAACACGTACATCAAATTTGTTGCCAAGGCCGCTGGAAAAATGGTGGGATCTTTCTATCGATCCGGTAGATATCTCACTACTGATGCTATTCTCTATCTATATAAGAGCCAGATACGTCCAAGGATGGAATACTGTTGCCACATCTGGGCAGGAGCTGCTAGAAAGGACATAGCCTGCCTTGATAGAGTTCAAAATAGACTTCGTAGCCTCGTAGGAGATGTCCTTTTCTCTTCCTTGATACCTCTATCTCACAGAAGAGATGTTGCGAGTTTGTCTCTGATGTATCGTTATTTTCATGGAAAGTGTTCGACGGAGCTTCAATCTATGCCCCCCCTCGCCAAACTTTCACAAGAAACACTCGTCTAGCTGTAAACACTATCAATAATTCCCCCCACTCTTTATCTGTGCCTAAACCTAAACGTTGATTCCATGAACAAAGCTTCTTTCTTAGAACTGCACGCCTGTGGAATTGTCTTCCGTTTTCCTGCTTTCCTGCTGACTACAATATGGTTGTGTTCAAGTCTAACTTAAATAAGTTCTTGTTGAGCCGTTCCATATAAGTTATCAAATTTACCAAATGTTCATTACTAATGATTACTATATTGTCCAATTTCTACTGTACACTCTTTAACCCTTATGCTTGAGTGGCTTCTTGGCCTTGATAATGTGGTGATGCCTATGTAAAAAAAAAGAATATTTATAAACATATTTTAATGTTGTCCTTTATTTTGTGCTTGAGGAATATTCGATTATGGTATGTGTAGTTTATATGAAATTACATTTAAGTTGCTATCGCCTCAAATTTCGTTTTAATTTCGGTTCGCTGAAATCATTTCAAGTAAAGGACATTAAAAATATTTCAAAATAAAAGAAAAAAACATGAACTTAACTTTTATTGAGTATGGTAACATATATCTATATTAATATATTCGGGCAGTCGTTTGTTGGCTTTTCTGCTCAACACTCTTACTAAATCATATCGACGAAATATCGAAAAACTTTGCAGCTAATTTTACCCTACGCGACGAAGGCCATCAACTTCCCATATTTCCTCCTATAACACAGAACACGCTAGGTAACATACAAATATCCGTACACGAGGTCGCCAAGCTAATCAAGAACCTTGATTCCCGTAAAGCAACTGGTCCTGACGGCATCCCAATTATAGTGTTTAAGTAGCTTCAACCAGAACTTGCTCCCATACTTACGAAACTGTTTAAGGGCTGCCTTTAGGAGAAGTGTTTTCCGACTCCCTGGTAGACCTCATCAGTTTGCCCGGTATTTAAGAAATCAGGTGATAAATCATCTCCCTCTCAGTACAGACCAATAAGTCTCCTGTGTGTTATGAGTAAGTTGCTCGAATCCATATTAAATAGAGAAATAGTCAACCACCTCAGCAGAAACAACCTTCTTAGTGACACACAATATGGTTTCCGCTCTGCAAGATCTACCGCAGATGTGCTGACGGTTATATCTCACATGATTAGTGAATCTCTTGACAAAGGGTTCCTTTCTAGGGCAATTGCTCTTTACATATCAAAACCCTTCGACAAGGTATGGCATAAGGGTCTACTTCACAAGATTTCCAGCTACGGTATAACTGAAAATGTTTTATCAGTCATTAAATCATTTCTCTCAGATAGGCTCATAAGAGTAGTGGTCGATGGACAAAAATCAGAGGCCTGCAATATAAATGCTGGAGTCCATCAGGGGTCAATCCCGGGCCCAACTCTCTTCCTGATCTACATTAATGACCTCCCTAAACACATACTTAAATCATTCGTTGATATCTATGCTGATAACAGGACTTTCTACGGCAAGACATCAAAGGCTGTAAATGACAAGGTTCTCTCTGATTCTCTATCCTCTGATCTGGAGCGCGTGGTCCAGTGAGGGAAGACGTGGCTGGTTACCTTTAATGCATCTAAAACCAAACTCCTATCCTTACATCATCAACGCTCTGATCCCCATCTGGCATCAATTGTGATGGATGACTCTCGTCTGGGAGAGGCCCCGTGTTTTTGACAAACTTCTGGGTTTGAACTTTACTCCTGATCTGAAATGGAACACGTACATCAAGTATGTTGCCAAGGTCGCTGGAAAGATGGTGGGACCCTTCTACCGCTCCAGAAGATATCTTACTACTGATGCAATTCTCTATCTATATAAAAGCCAAGTAGTCCAAGGATGGAATACTGTTGCCATATCTGGGCAGGAGCTGCTAAAAACAGCCTATCCTGCCTTGACAGAGTACAAAATCGACTTCGTGGCTCTGTGGAGGATGCCTTTTTCTCTACCTTGCAACCTCTCTCCCACAGGAGAGACGTTGTGAGCCTATCCTTTTTTAATCGTTATTTCCATGGCAGGTGCTCGTCTGAACTCTAATCTCTGTTCCCCACTCGCCAATCTTTCACGAAAAACACGCGACTAGCCGAATCCAATGTGAAAAATTGCCCCCCTTTATCTGTGCCTAAATCAAAACGTAGATTCCATGAACAAATCTTCTGTCTTAGAACTGCGCGACTGTGGAACTCTGTTCCGTCTGCCTGCTTCCCACCGAACTATAACTTAGATGTATTACATTCCAACCTTTACAAATTCCTAATGAACCGCCCTCTTAAGTAAACACTTCATCAAATCTCCACACTAACGTACTTTACTTGCAATAACCTTTATCCCTGAATGGCTTCCGGGCCTTCATAAGTGGTTACCACTGTGCAGAAAACAAAACAAGCAAAAACAGTTTTGAAAAATAATGAAGCTTTACTTACTTTAGTAAAATAATTTAAAACAGCAAAATGGGATATTATCAGATTAAACACGTAATTACTTTAGTTTTTTAAAGCAACGAATCGATATAATTATGAATAAGAAGAAAATGGCGTCCCTTTCATGCAGAACAGCTTCGTTTCAGTTTTACAGTATTGAACGGTGTAGTATTGCGCCGACGGATTCAGGTTTGTACTATTGTAATGTAAAGAACACGCAGAAAGGGTTGTAATAAACTGAATTCCTTCTAATACAGTGACAAAAAAGCTTAAGCATATATGTAAATAAGAATAAAAAGGTTATGTTTTTAAAAAGACACGTAATCACGTGAGCAGGATTTTTTCCTTCTTTTGACAAGATTACAAGTAACGTTCTTATTTTTTATTATTTTTCTAATTATCTATTTTCGAAAGAGTGGCACGTGGAAGTGGAGAAGGGGAAAACAGGGTTATGCAAAACTTGCGTCGAGAATTGTCTAAAGTTCCGACTTTTTTTTATTTTGGCTTTCACTTTAATAAGAACGTGAATTTATTCGACACAATATCATTCAACTCAAAAAAATAAATAAAATCTAACAGGAATTAAGATTAAAGTACAGGTGTTATCGTGGGCCCTCACCCATTTTAAAAAAAACCTTGTTAAACTTGGTGAAACATTTATATTCTATTGAAGTCAGGCGCGAACGAATACCCAATAATTTTATTATACCATATTTCTTTAAACTGAAACATAATTATCAAAGAATATTTACGAAAATAGATATGAAAAGTTTTTGTCTCATAATTCTATTGAGTACAGGCGCGAACGCAGACGCCAGAATTTTATTATACCATCCTTATTTAAGTTGAAACATACCCATCAAAATATTCTCATGTACCTCTATATCAAAAACCTTTGTAAACGTGTTTTTCATTTTTTATTTCCATGCTTTGGTTGCAAGGCGCGAATGCAGACCCTACAATTTTAATGAATCATCATTATGCCAGATCAAACATACCAATTCCCGATCCTCGATACATCTTCTATCATTATACGTAATCAGTTTTTAAAATAGTCAACCATATAGGAACCTATTTGTGACCAGACACACACACACACAGACGTTCAGTTGTGTATATATATATATATATATATATATATATATATATATATATATATATATATATATATATGTATTCGCAAATGCTAAAGCTAAATCGCAAGAAAAAGAAGAAAAATCTATGTTAACATACACCTATCCAGAAAGTTTGATGTAAAACAAATAAGACGTTTATTTATGTTTACAGTAAAGTTAAACTATAAAATACATATGCATATATGTCTATTGCCGATTCGTGCCTAATGTACAGTTTTTACAAGAAAATTGAATGATGAGAATCTATTAACTTGTTACATATGTGGTATAATTTTGAACATACGATCATGTTCTGGAAGAAGCATACAATCGTGTCATGTAGCTAATTCTTAGAAATATAACACATACATGGCTTACTTTAAAATATTTCTTTTTCGTGAATCTTTTATATAATTTCTAAATAGATAAAATAATTGAAGCGCATATTGTTACATGGAAAAGGGCTGTCCCCTTCCCATGTAAATAAGAATAATATTAGATAAGTGAAAATGAGATTAGGATAATCCTAGCATCGAACCCTGTAGGCAAGGTTAAGATATGGAATGTTAGAAATTAAGTCGATTGTCCGATTCTTTTAGAAATCCGAATATTAAAATATCAGTTTAATGAATGCGCAATGCAAATTAAAAATATATTGTTAAAAATAGATTAGGTTAAAAATAGGTTAGATGACGATAGTTTTGTTTGCCAAAAGTGTGTTTTGACAAACATACGAAACGACACGTGGAATTAGTCACGTTTGAAAGCACACTTCTGATGTCATAGACTATGAACATTTCTCCATATCGGATTCTATGGGTTCGGATTTCAGTCAGTTAGTTAGAGAGAGTCAGTCCGAGAGCCAGTTGATCAGGCAATAGTTGACATAGTCAGTAAGAGAGGAGAGACCCTTAGAGGCGAAAGATAGAAGATTACCCATGTAGACACAGTCGGAATTCCTGGCGTCGTCGACCGGCCGATCCGATGAATAAAGAAGTCATCATTTGTTGTAACTGTTGTCTTGTGTCATCCTTAACCACGAACGAAAGGTAATTGTGTTTATCATCTCATAATGAACATTGTGTAACTCTTCGAAGATTATGTATCTTCTCTCCTCTGTGCTAAGAACTTGTATATTTCACGCAGTCCGTATTAATACGAAACCCCCAAGAATTGTGACAGTCGTCGCCATGATGCAATATATATATACATGCCATTACGATTCTAATATCGGTATTATAAGGACTGTTAAATATGAAGACTCCAAGAAGCATTATCAGGGATGTATATATGTCTTCCATTAGAAATGTACATCACGATCATTATACTCCGTTATATATGTCCCCGAAATCTTTAATATATATCCCTATTTATGGAAAGCAATAATACAAAAATATGGGTGCCGTTATGTATTTACCTTACTGACATAAAATCATTCACTATGTTTAATTAGTCATTATCAAGTTAAAATTCACGGCATAATATACTGTGCATAAACTACACTTTAAAATTAATATGCAAGATTTCCCAATGCATTCGATGCCAGCATATTTGACATTGCTCTTTTTATATATGAATTATGAAATATTGATTATTTTTCCATTGGATTTAATATACTATTAAAAATATTTATAATGCAGGATAAAATATTATTTCGATATTTAAAATTCGAAATAACCATTTATTTTCTTTAAATATGCACTAAATAATAAGCATATATATGACTTCATACATGATACAATATAAACTTATTCATCATTAAAATTAATTAATTTCTGGAATTAATTGGCATCCCTTTGCTATTGTTTTTTTTTTGTATTATTTCTACATAAAGTGTAGCGGTAGTGCTTCCTATACCTTGTTAATACGATGCATGCAAAATAATTCACATAGAACTTGTTGTGTTTTTAATACTGTGATGAAGTAGAATAGAAACCAATTCAATGAACATTTTTATCTCCATGGTGAGGAAAGTTCGGATTAAGAGATAGCAAAAATTATTTTGTCCTGTTTTCTTTTCTTTCTATCGGTTTTAGTCGGCGATTCAAACTCTGTGTATGATTGAATTTTAAAATTATTTTAAAATTTTATGATTCTGCGAAATAGAAAAAAAACAATCGGAGTAATAGAGTGACTAAAGACAATAGACAGTAGAAAGGCGCTTCAGAAATGGTCGGGTCATGAAGTTAATTGATTATCTGTATTCGTATATCATTATTTTAGGGAATCTGCAACCATCTCAGGGGAAATAACGATAAGTAGACTACATTTGGAATCGAACCAACAAAGTTTTTCAACTCGCATCATTTATATTTGATGTTAAAAATTGGCAAAGCATTTGGAAGTTTACTAATTAAGCTATATAATTAGGTTGGATATTTGCTGATCATAAAAAAATTTATACCCCTAATGGTGATATTCTTATTATCTTTGCTTTGTCTTTTTTCCACAGGTTCTATAACTATATGTGATGAATTATCATTAGGTCAATACTGGATATTGCGAATAGCAAACAAAAATGAACCAGCCTGGACATCCAAGATATTGACTTGGGTATGACGTCATTGATAAGAGGAAAGAATAATTAAATTCGGTCAATATAAAGACACACGTAAACAAGAAGCGCCATTGAATGGCGGATCAAGCGATGATGTGTGTGAGAGCGATTCGTCGCAAATCCGCAACTCATCGTCCCTATTTTTCTTTCTTTCTCCACCTACCTTTACCTCCCTTTCTCGCGACATGACACTTGCCACAAGTACGAGTTTAAAATTTCAACAAAACAGCTTTTACATCAAGATGAATAATCATTGACTTATTAAAATATACTTAAAGTGCATCTGGAATTATACAACTCGTTCATAATATAAGATTAGCTTTTTGTTGTTTTAGTTGGTTTTAGTTCAAATTTTAAGAATGTTTCATTATACGCCGTGACATTCTATTTCTCACTCTTCAAATATTAGTACATTTTCTGTATTAACATCTGCTTATTTTCCATCCCTTTATTATTCAGTTTGGTTTGGTTTATTTTCATTGGATTTAATAATACTAAAGTTTGTTTGTCTTTACAATTTAGATAATAGTTATTTTATAGTTAATTTCAGATACTGCTTATTTCTAGTTTTTTTGCTTTTATTTAACAACAAGTTTATCAACTTCCTGTAACATTCCCTCCATGCTTTCTGTCTTTATGTTTCTTTATGTCACAATATATTTTTTCATGTGTCGCCATTATTTTTCATTGATAATAGATTAATCTTTTACATTATATCTCTCAACTAATCTGAATTACTTTGTGTTTAACTTCGTTATCTATTTTTTACAAAAGAATTACCGCTTATCAAAGCCCAAAGGCCACTCAATTACAATGGGCAAAGAGTGTTGTAGTGGTATTATAAATAACCCTAACCCTAATCCCAACCCTAACCCTAACCCTACCCCTAACCCTAACCCCTAACCCCTAACCCTAAACAAAACCTCTTTCAAAGGCTTTATTGAATAAAATTAGCAGCTACTAAAGTAAAAGAGAAAGAACTCGATCTCCCTCTAACCACTTTAACATGCCTGGATATCTCCCACTCTGCCGTAAGGACTCTGACAGACATATGCACGTACTTGGAGTTTACATTCGTAATACCCTTCCCTTGACTAGAGAAACAAACCTAGAAACAGATGATGAAGCCTTTATGTGCTTTAGACTAAACGTGCAACACAGTATTAGCTACTATTATTTTCTCTACCGCTCTCCCTCGACTCAGGACTGCTCCATAATAAACAAAGTATCTGACAGCATAGACACGGCACTGCCCCTCGACACTAGCGCACAAATACATGTGTTTGGTGACTTTAATGTCCACCACAAAAACTGGCTTGGATTCTCTACTCACACAGATGCAGCGGGCAGCACACCCCATAGCTTCGCTATATCTCACTCCCTATCACAAATTGTTACGTTTCCAACCCGTTTCCCTGACCAGGAAGAACAACACGCATCACTTCTAGATCTGTTTTTGACCACAGTTCCCGATGACTGCATAACGAAGGTCTACAGCCCACTCGGGAACGCTGATCATGCAGTGATAATGGTTGAAATCGCCCTAAACTCTAGATCCAAAACTGAAGAGCCAGTGCTCAAAACAACGAGATATTATAATAAGGCTGACTGGGGAGCCATCAGGGAACTAATTAGAGATGCTCCATGGAAAAATATTTTCTCTCTCCCTGCTGAACAATGTGCAAACGAGACCACTGACTGGTTCAAAACTGCAATCGAAGCGCATGTTCCCATGCGGAAATTTTATAGTAAGCCCCACTCTCCCCAATGGTTTACGTCGACTTGTGCAACTGCCATTACTCAAAAGCAGCATGCATACCGTAGGTTTAACCGACACAAGTCCAGTTCAAACAGACTGAAGTATATAGAAGCTAGAAATAACGTTAAGAAAGAAATAGCGACAGCTAAGAGAGAATTTACGGAAACCACTAAAAAGCGCATCGAAGCACAAAAACTAGGAACTCGAGACTTCTGGAAAATCTACAACAGTGTAGTAAATAATGGGCAATCAACAATTCCCCCAATAACCAACAATCACGAGGTTGTCTCCTCAGCAACCGACAAGGCTAACATGCTTGCCAGTCGGTTTGCCTCAAACTCCACACTGGACCCTTCCAACCACCCCCTACCTGACTTTCCTATGCGGACAGACGCCACACTAGACGATCTGAAAACCACCCCTTCTCAGGTGCATGCTATCATAAAAAAACCTTGACACCTCAAAAGCATGTGGACCCGATCTTATCCCAGCTGTGCTATTAAAAAAGTGTTCAGCCGAAGTAGCTCCAGTTCTCTCCAAACTCTACACCAAATGTCTTAATGAAGCTTGCTTTCCGGGCTGTTGGAAAACTGCTTCTGTTGTACCAGTATTCAAGAATTCTGGCGAAAGGACAGACCCATCAAATTATCGCCCCATTAGCCTCCTCCCACTTTTTGCCAAAATATTTGAGACCATAATTAACCATGCTCTAGTCCATCATCTTACAGATGCTAAACTACTGACTGACAAACAATATGGATTTAGACAAGCCCGTTCCACAGCAGACATCCTCACTGTGATCTCTGAACGTATATACCCTTCACTGGACAAAGCGGGGGAAGGCAGAGCGGTAGCTCTAGATATATCTAAGGCTTTTGACAGGGTATGGCATGAGGGTCTCCTCAGTAAAATCAGATCATACGGTATCACTGGTAGAATACTTAACATAATTAAATCCTTCTTAGATAAGAGAAAAAATCCAGGTAGTCCTCGACGGTCGCACATCTAAACAATATGATATAAATGCGGGAGTGCCCCAGGGTTCTATCCTTGGACCTCTATTGTTCCTGATATTCATAAATGACCTCCCCGACAACATTGCCTCTGAGATGGGTATATATGCTGATGACACTACACTCTATGGCAGACACGACAGGAAGACGAATGAACACATTTCTAAAGAAATGGCAGAAACACTAGAGGAAGACCTCCAATCTGTAGTGGAATGGGGACAAAAGTGGTTGGTCGCGTTCAATGCTGCCAAGACTAAACTAGTTTCATTCAATAATTACAAGAAACCCTCTCTACCACCCATAGCAATGGCCAACGACTCTTTATCTGAGAGTCCATCTTTCAAACTCCTTGGCCTAACGTTCACAGGAAACATGAGTTGGAACAATTACATTGAAGGCATTGCCAGGGCCGCTGCAAGAAAGGTAGGCTCTCTCTACCGTGCTAGAAAACTACTAACACCCGAAAGTATCCTGTACCTCTATAAGGCCACCATTCGCCCATGTATGGAGTATTGCTGCCACATCTGGGCTGGTGCATCTGCTACTAGTCTCTCGCTCCTTGACAAGGTTCAAAAGAGAGTTGCAAACCTGATAGGCCCTGAACTGGCATCTAAGCTTCAGCCTCTGTCCCATCGACGAAATGTGTCATCCCTCTGCCTTTTCTACAAGTATTTTAGTGGTGAACTGCAATCACTTGTGCCCCCACGACGCGAGCACCCTCGACAAACCCGACAGGCTACTAGATCCCACCCCCACACTGTAGAGATCCCTAGATGTAAAAGATCTTTTTACTCCAATAGTTTCTTCCCCAGAACCGCAAGACTCTGGAATTCCATTCCAGGTCCCTGCTTCCCCAACAGTACTGACGTGCAGAAGTTCAAGTGTAACGTGAACCGACACCTTGCTGCTCAAATCCCTACATAGTACCCCAGTAGTTGTTGCCCCTGATAGTAGCCCCCTACACCAAAGTGGCAATTTGCCTTGTTTGGGGTGAAAATGTAATAAAAAAAAAGAGAGAAAAGAAACACCTACAAAATCACGAGGCAAGCAGCGGAATTTGCATATCTTCTTTTTTTATTAGTAAGAACTAAACAATTTTAATGAAAATATAACTATCTCCCCACTTTTAAAAGAGATTGTAAATAGTTTTTTGTTTTATAAATCCACTCGCTGGACTCGTCTGCGAATTCTGTTAGATCGGCGTGGCGGTAGTTCGCTACTGGAAGTACCGGTGGTGCTCTGGGAAGGTTGGTTCTCAGAGTTCTGACTATTATAGTCAAATTCATTTTCTGTATTAGGCGTAGTACTAACAGGAATTGTTTCGGTTCACTGGTTCGGGTCTGCATTTACAATACCGGGTTGAATACTTTTACCAGGATTATGAGGACTATCAGAGCGTAGAAAGCGGGCTCGATGCAACAGCGCTACTGTATCTATCAGCTTGAAAGTCCGTGTAGGGCCGATCCTCGGGACAAATATCGATCTGGTAGTACGCTTTGTATAAGTCAATTTTACTAAATATTCGATAGTGAGCTACTTTGTTCACGAGATCCTCAATCCAAGGCTAAGAGTATGCAACAAGTAAGGTTAAACGATTAATAGTTTCAGAGAAATCAACTACTAATCGTTTGTTTTTATTAGACAACGAAGTCACAACAATGTGAGCAAGCCATGGTGAATATTTTTTTTCAATTATACCATCCTCAATCAGTTCTAGAATTTCCTTTCCAATGAATCGAGCATGCCCCGCAAGGTAATTTCGGGATTTAGTAGCAATAGGTTTGCAATCAGGGGTTAAGTTTGGAAACAATTTCACAAGGGCACAAATCATCTTGTTTAGGGCGCAGATTTTAGAATATCCTGAGGTCCACCAAAAGAAATAGTGATACCCTGATGTAGTTTGAAAAAAGACCCTCCGAGTATAATATCTATACAGGAATCAGGAAGAACTGTAAAGTCAATTTCTTTATACTCGCAACCATTGAAGGAAATGTTCTCCGTGCAATATTCCGATAGTTTGAGAGAAACGGCGGATAATGTCACGGAAATTACAGAATTACGTTTTGAAGTAGACAGCTTCATTTTTTTAACAATACGAGCACAGATAAAGTTATCAGAACTGCCGGTGTCTATCAGGGCAATTATTTCTTTCCTTTAAATTCAACAATTTTAGTAATGGGGGCACCTATCCCCAACGTTAGCATGAGCTACTATAATAGCAGATGTAGAACGTGAAGGTGTCGGCGTAGTAGAACGGCAAACTTTGGAGAAATGACCGAGTTTAACAGTTTCGACATGCCTTATCCCGGGCAGGACAATGACGGGAGTAATCCTTAAAGTGACGCCTCTCTCCACAGTTGTAGTAATTGAGCAGGGTGGGCAGCAGAAAATGGTACAGAGTCACACTCCATACGAGAACCACTAGAATCAGAAATTTTAGTAATAGTGGCCTCCTCGGCAGGATCAGTAAACACATTGTTACTTCTAATAGAAGTAGTTGTACTAACAGCGGCTGCTCCAACCAAGGAAAGCGTATGATTCAGCGCAAGAGTGAGCTTGTTCTAAAGCCCTAGCGCATTAAGTAGCCTCTTTGAGAGTAAGGCTATCAGTTTCAAGTAGTCTAGCACGCATTACTGAGGACTGGAGACAACGTAAAAACACATAACGTACAGATTCATCCCGGTAAGTAGTAGCAGTAACGTCTTTAAAGTAAGAATCAGCGGCAAGTCGATTACAGACCTGAAGAGATTGGTCGACAGACTTGTTTTCTTGTTGCAGACGCGTGGAAAGCAGATGTCTAGTATGTATAACGCTTGGAGTCTTGTTGTAAAAACCTTTCAGTAATTCGACAGCGGGTTCAAATCCTGAATAATCCTCGATAGCGTCAGCAACGGTGGGAACGATATTTAAATAATAGAACTTCGAGCTTATCAGTGTTTAACGAAGCAATAGTTGATAAATAATAATTAAAGTTACGATACCACAATTTCCAAAGCTTGCTAGCCTGAGCCTCTGCCGAGGATATATCAAAATTGTCCAGACGAATGATCTTCTCCATGAGGGAAATAAAATTTTGTTCAACAAATTTTTAGTGTTGTACGTAAATGAAGACGTAAAACAAAACCTCTTTCCAAGGCTTTCTTGAACAAGATTCACCGCTACTAAAGCAAGAGAGAAATAACTCAGTTTTGTTTTTAAGAAAAAGGAACACGTGCAAAATCAGCTGGCAAGAAACTGAATTTGCATATCTTTTTTTAATTAGTAAACGCAAAACAATTTAAATTAAAATATAACAACAGTCAAAAGGAGGCAATATCATAGTAATCGTTGGAAGTGTAAATTTGGTACATTGGATTACTTAAGGGGAACAGCTCATCAAGAAGATGTTTACGTTGGACTTAAAATCAACTGAAAAGAAGGCAAAGGTGTGCAAGTGTAAGAGATACCTTTGTTCATGGAATCTCCGTCTAGGTTTAGGCACAGATAAAAAGTGGGGGAGATTGTTGATAATGTTTTCAGCTAATGTTTTTCCTGAATGTTTGACAAGCTCGTACCATTCATTGGAGCTCAGACAAGCACTTTTAATGAAAATAACGATAAAACAGAGACTGGATCGACAGGTCTCTTCTCTGAGAAAGAGGCTGCAGGGGAAATTGCATCGTTCCTAGGCTACAATTTCTATTTTGAGCTCTGTCAGCATGAGGTTTTTCTAACAGATATTGCCATGATGTAGCAATAAAACCCAATCCTTGGACTACCTGGTTTTTATACAGGTAGGGAATTGCATCAAACTGCTGATATCTATTTGATCGATAGAAGGACCCCAATAATTTTTCAAGCTAACTTGGCAACAGATTTGATGTACGTGTTCCATTTTAGATCAGAAGTAAAAGTCAATCCCAGAAGCTCGTCAAAATATAGAGCCTTACTAGGATGAGAGCTATTAATTTCTATTGATACCAGATGTGGATCAGAGGATGTAAAGATAAAGACCTGCTTTAAGATGCATTAAAAGTAACCAGCCATTTTTCCCATTGTATTTCAAGATCAGAGGAGAGAAAAGATTAGATCTATTTTAATCGCTATATGTTTTTAGATAATGAAATCCCTAATTACACACGAAATATATCGATATATTCCTAAAAACTATTTTCTCTCTTATTAGAATACACTCGCACTCAATCGTTAAAAAAATCTGCACTTACAAATAGGTATTGTAATTGATTACAACGCGTGTTCCACGAGAGCTATCTAATCATTCCGGAAAGAGAAATGATTACATGCAGTAATTTGTGAAGCAAGGGTTAAGCGATTCCACAATACAACTATCTTTAGTCGAAACTGTTTGGACCCAGTTGCAAAAAGTTTAGAAGACTGAAAACATGTTACATTAAGATTAGGTCACATACTGCAACTGCTATTCATAAATACTTACTCAAGCTCAACGATGCATAACATCGACAATTTAACGAGAACCGAAGTGTCGATGTTATTATGCCGTATATAAATCACAAAAAAAGCAAATTGGGTAACATATACAGAATTCCTATCAAGTAAAAAGGTGTGACATTTTGTAATGGACACGTGGTTTTAAATAAGATTTGGCCACTTCTTTTGCTTGAATGTGCAAAATGCATTGCACGGATTAATTCATCATAAAACGTTATATTCCCTTTCATATGTATGGCTAACAAGTAAAATAACTTTAAAGTGTCTGTTGGGATTATTTGTAATAAAGTTATAAGTGTTCGCTTAATGCATAAATGAACCTACGTTCATCTCTCGCAGTGTTAGCACTTTTACATTCTGTGTATTACTCATTTCACATTAAGCATGTGTCAGTTTTTTATCACGGTTTGTATAATAATACTAAAAATGTATATATTCTTTTTCTTATCTTCCGAATGCATGTTATATATATATATATATATATCTATATATATATATATATATATATATATATATATATATATATATATATATATATATATAAACAAAAATATATACGTATACATAAATATATATATGGAAACAATTATGTGTTAACTATAACCTTTTTACGCAAATATTATGCAAGTATCAATCTTTTAGAATATCTGCATGACTAAAATTACACGTAATTGTTAACTAAAATGATTATCGCATTAGAAAACCGAAGCAATAATAGGGAAGTAATTAAAATGAATGTTCAAAAGAATATGCAAATTAGCTAGATCTTTTGCTAGTGAATGCAATTCCACAACCCATATATAAGAAAATTCTATTTTCTTTTTAAATAAATATAAAAGTGGGGTTTTAATATGTATAACAATACACACAAAAGAAAAACGAATTTTAGGAGTATATATATATATTTTGGTCTTTAGAGTTTACTTGATGATGAGATATTGAGCAGAATTTCAAAGGCGACTGATGCCTTCGGCAAACTGCGGTCAAGAGTATGGAATGAAACAGGTTTGACTCTAAAGACCAAAATCTCAGTTCATCGTGCAGTGATTGTTTCGATACTCCTGTATGGATCGGAAGCCAGGACCCCATATCGTAGGCAAATTGAGCAACTGGATACATTCCATAAGCGTTGCGGTATATGTAGCTTAACATGGAAAGACAACACCCCTAACTCAGGATGGTTTGCTCGGTGCGACATTTCAAGTATTGAGGCCTTCCTGATGAAGTCTCAGATTCAGTGGGCTGGTAACCTTGTTCGTATGGATGAAAACCGTCTTCCTAAGAAACTAGCCTGTTCATTGGCTGATAGGTAGTCGCGGTGGATGCTAGAAAGCTGATTGGCTAGCTAAAATCTCAATGGAAGGTGCGTAAATAAAAACGACAGACACCCACAAAATTCGTGCATAAGCCTGAAGATTCCTAGAGGTATTGAAACGCGGAATATTCAGTGTAGCTTAATCGCCATTATATATTTATTACTTACGAACTAGCTCTACCTACGTATTGAGCATTTTTTAAGTAAATAAAGTTTACGCATTAATTTATACTTTCGTATATTAATTTTATGTGAGTAAATTAAGTAGTTATATATATATATATATATAAATATATATATATATATATATATATATATATATATATATAAATATATATATAGATGGATAGGTAGATAGATAGATACAGAGAGCGAAAAAGTGGATGTGTATGTTTTACACATTAAATGTATTAGAATATGTGCCGACCAAAATATTAGATTTAGAAAAGATACAGACACAATTGTGTCTTGTGTAAATCTTTTGATGCTACTCCATGTATGTTTAATCACGGTCCTCATTTATTATTAATTTCGGAACGCTGTAACCTGCTGCCCCGGGGAAATAATGCTAAGTAGTTACAGTTGGATTTGATTCAACGCAGTTATTCCCAGTTTTGTTTTTTTATGTGAAAGAAAAATCAGTGCATTCCGCTGAATTTTCAATGAGAACAATCCCCGGAATTATTGATTTCATTCCTAGTATGTTTAATCACTCGAGTACTGTTCGCATCGTAACTTTTACAGCGTATTTATCACTATTATCTCATGTCTGCCTAGAGTTTTGGAACTCGGGAACTTTTCTCTCAAACTAGGGAAGTTGCATCAAATTTAAAACTTAACCCACACACAAAAATGACCGAGTATATGCCGTACGTAATTTGCCATTGAATTTGGAGTGTAACACACACTTGGATTAAACCTTCAACCTTACGAAAATATAACTTACCATTTAAGTAACTAGGTACCTTATCTACTACGATAGCTGTCTCAGCTGAAGCATATTGTTGCTGTCTTTTACATTATTAATTTTACTTTTCCTGATGCTTTTGTTTTTCTTGTTGTAAACCTTGATTGCTTTCTTAATTTCGATCTCGAAACTCTACTGAAATATATGATTTCCTTTCCCTTTGAAACACATATTGTTTAACTGACGATATAACGACTTCCATATACTCTACATCCTTTTTAGCGTGTTTCTAAACCGTATGCTCTCGTATTTGAGAGTGATATTTAATGTTTTCTTTATCAGTCTTTAAAAACATCACTTTTTAATGCGTCCTCATGCAAGCTGAAACAGTTGGTGAAATGTGCGAATTCTAATATTAATAAATTTCGTTTGATTTATGTTTTCTTTATTTTTATAGGATTCCCTTCGATTCTTCTTTTGACTTGTGCCACCATCATAAGTTGTTCGCTGTTTATTGTAAAAGGTTTTTCTAGAATCAAGTTTAATATAGACAGCCACCTCATCACTCCATGTGATTATGGCGGCAAAACTTTTTTAAATAATCGCAAATAGTTTATCGTTTTAAACAACCAATGGCTAAATTTATGGATTAGATTGAAAAATAAATAAAGGTGTCCTTATTGTAACAGCGCTTGTATGGGAGTATGTAAGAAACCATTAAAAGTAGAAGCCGTTAAACATGTATGCAACTTACCAAATGTGAACAAGCCTCCCTCAAAAGAAAAGCAGAGAATAAATAACAGAATGTGGTCGAGAAGAAAAACTAGTCGCGTATCGGTTAAAATGGAACTGGCAATGCGAGGGCGAGGAAGCGGTTTCTGATGATAAGGTGATTGGGGCGGAGACATAAACTTTTAAAAAGTTTTTTTTTTTTGCGCGAAAAGACTTTATAAATACAAGTAAACCCGTTGTTTTGGAGGAAATACAAAAAAAAAACGCATTTTATTAGAACTTAAAAAATACCGAGGCGAATTTTTATTTTTTCCAGTTTATTATTCTATGTTTTCCCGCTTTTTGCAACTAAAGCATTTCGTATGGTATTGCTACAATTATTCAAAAGACGGAATTTCTGCAGTATATAATGTCTACATTCTAGGTCTACAGCTTTTGTGTACATGTAATTAAAATTTCTTCTTGAGTTGTTAATGATTTATTTTTTTACAAATCATGAGTTCTTACAAAAGTAATTATCAGTTATTACGAGGTTATAACGTACAGTTGTGATCTTTCATATTTACTTTTACCCTTACTTCTTTTAATACGCATTGCGAATCATTGGCATTGGTATATAGCCACCAACTTTTAATATTTCGCATATTTTGCTTCATTTTCACAGTGCATGTCTTCTAATATATATTCCTCCTCAGCCTATTCATTTTTCTTTACCGTTCAGAAATATTGTGTGTGGTATGAGCAGAGACTTTTCATAGAACTTTTTCAACAATAAAAAAAAATGTAAATTAAATATTTTACACATCCGACCGTAACGACTTCTATTCTATAAATAGATAGACACTCGTCCAATTTATCCGGAAATAGACATCTTATTACGCTCTAGAAAGACACGAGGATATGCCAGCTACCAGTTTGATAAAAGACGGCGGACGGAACACTATGGCAAAAACGTTAAGTATTTTTTTTTTAAACTCATCCTAAATGTTTTTATGTCACCTTGTTTTTAAACTTGTTTTTCTTGTTTTATTTATGTATTTGTCTGTATTCTCCTGTCTTATTCGTCACTCCCAATGCTACAAAGTAAACGATAAAAACAAACAAAATGCCGGAAACTAACGATAAAAAATGCCGGAAATTATTCTCTATTAGAGTAGATAAACATTATTTAAGTAGCGTACTTAATATATACTATTACTGCAAGCTTGCGTGTATTGAACATGCTTGCTTCCTTTCTAGCCAATACAACAATCTAATATAGTTAGCCTTATTTTCGAGTACATTCGAAATATAATACAGTGCCATTAGCAAAGAAAAAGTTACCTATGAAAACGCACCTCCTAAAGTAAAACTTTGAATAATTATCTAAACTCGAATGTAAATTAATATTAAGCCGACTTTACAAATTGATAATAGTTAATTATTGGATTTTAATTAATTATAAGGTGAAACTCTAATGATTCAAACTCGACAGATAACGACAAACTTCCACCCATTAATATGGGAGGGGAGATTATCATCAAGTGTCCTGAATTGTTAACTTAGCACCGGACTTACTACTTAGATATAAATAAGTCACTTGTACCCATTCCCCTCCTCCCCCACTTTTTTAAAATAGAGAGCAGATAATACAGTGGATGTGTTATCGGCAGCTCCAGTAACTCTCGCTTCTCCTTTTTTGTCCCTCAGTCCTCATTCAATGAGTGATTGTTCTGACAAAGGGTGAAGAAAAAGCTGCTTAAAGGTCGGTAGTACTTGGTGACCAGTAGTCTGAGATGTCGGAAATTTTTCTGTCTCTGTCTGTCCGTGTGGCCAGGTCACTAGTAAGGGTGCTGGAGGAAAACGTTTTGTCTGGGCTGACGTTATCCATCTGATAGTCAGGGACCCAAACCTTGGGTTAACCACTATGGAACCTGTCCTATCAGCAGGCTCTAAGTACTGGGACTGCTGTATTTCCCTTTGGTGAGTGGATCTGAACCATGCAGTAGTCTCTGGTAGGGCCTCTCGATGCCATACTAGTTGGTAAGTGTTACGACTTTACCTTTTCGTGTGCTACAATAAAAAATTCCTGTATTTTTCTCTCTTACTTTCCCTCTCTGTACTGCTCTAAATAAGTATGCAGGCCTATTCCACAAATCCCAAAATCTCAACATGAAATATCTCCAGAATAAAAACTCGATTAAACCTAGAAACCCATCTTCCAACGTAGACCCCTGCTACAAGGTCTCCTTCTCCAACATCAGAGGTCTACGTTCCAACCTTCCAGAGGTTGAAACCCAATTACAGGAGACGAAACCGAACATATTATTTCTAAGTAAAACTGGAATAGGGCCGACCACTTCCCAAGATAAGTTCATAATTAACGGATAGTCTAATTTAACAGATTAATGTCCATGGGCATGGAATATGTGCCTACATTAAGGATGGCTTCCCGTGTGGCAGGGATATCTCTAGAGAAGATCCTAATTTACCCTATATGTGCTACAGGGTTGCACTTGCTAACACCACTGCATTTATATTTGCCCTCGATAGGCCCCACAACAGCGGAGTTACTATCTTTAAGAGCATATCTGAGAAAATAGACCACATACTGTCTTCACATCCCTCGGCTAACATCCACATCTGTGATGACTTCAACGTCCATAACGTGGAATGGCTGACCCATTCAAATAAGACAGATGATGAGGGGAGGCTTTGTCATGATTTTGCCATTGCTTATGACCTCACTACGATTTTTCGCGAACCCACCCGTGTGCCCGATACACCCGGTCAATATGCAAGCCTCATAGACCTTTTTCTCTCAACTTCCCCTGAGCTATGTTCATGTTGCGTTCATTCTCCTCCAGGATCCTCCGACCAATCCGTCGTATCAGTTAAGATAAAACTGAAATGTAAGAAGCCCCCAGACGTACCCCTCCACCGTACTGTATACCGATACTCTATGGCTGACTGGGATAGCTTCCGTACATTCATATCTGATTTACATCTGCACTCCATGTTTAAAAAGGAAGTGCCCTCTATAGTATCAGATCCGACCGAATGTTTAATTGTAGGCATAGACCAATTCATACCGTCTAAAATATTCCAACAAACACCTAACAGCCAGCCATGGTTCTCCCCAGAATGTGCTGCTGCCATCGCGCACAGAAATCACTTTTTTCCATAGCTACCAATGTAATAGATGCACTGAGACTAAAGCTGCTTTCAGGACTGCCAGCAACCACTGTTAAAGAGTAATAAAAAATGCAAGAGAGCTATATGCCCAGTCTGTTAAATCCAAGGTAGCTGATCAGCGGCTTGGATCCCACCAGTTTTGGCAAATAACAAATAGGATCCTGAACAGAAGTGTGCGTTCTATCCCAACCATTATCAATGGACCAGAGGTCATCTCGTCAGCGTCAGACAAGGCCAAACTATTTGCAAAGAACTTTACAGTTCATTCTACCCTATGCGACGAAGGCCATCAACTCCCCATATTTCCTCCTATAACACAGAACAATCTAGGTAGCATACAAATATCCGTGCATGAGGTCGCCAAGCTAATAACGAATCTTGATTCCAGTAAAGCAACTGGCCCTGATGGCATCCCAATTATAGTGTTAAAAAAAGCTTCAATTAGAACTTGCTCCCATACTTACGAAACTATTTAAGCGCTGCCTTAAGGAGAAGTGCTTTCCGACTCTCTGGAAGACCTCATCAGTTTTCCCTGTATTTACGAATTAAGGTGATAAGTCATCTCCCTCTCAGTACAGACCAATAAGTCTCCTGTCTGTTATTAGTAAGTTGCTGGAATTTATATTAAACAGAGAAATAGTCAACCACCTCAGCAGGAATAACTTCTTAGTGACACGCAATATGGTTTCCGCTCTGCAAGATCAACCGCAGATGTGCTGGCGGTCATATCCCATAGGATTAGTTAATCTCTTGACAAACACTTCCTTTATAGGGCAATTGCTCTTGACATATCAAAGGCCTTCGACAAGGATTGGCATAA
>NC_136506.1:100427912-100440412 GCF_053919585.1 Euprymna scolopes
GCTGAATCCACTGTGAAAAATTTCCCCCACTCTATATCTGTGCCTAAATCAAAACGCGGATTTCATGAAGAAAGCTTCTTTCTTAGAACTGTACGCCTGTGGAACTCTGTTCCGTCTGCCTGCTTCCCACCGGATTACAACTTGGATGTCTTAAGTCCAATGTTTACAAATTCCTAATGAACCGCCTCCTTAAGTAAGCACTTCGTCAAATCTCCACACTAACGTAATGTACTTGCAATAATCCTTATCCCTGAGTGGCTTCCGGGCCTTGATAAGTGGTGATCACTGTGTAAAAAAAAGAAAAAAAAAGAAAAGCAAAAGACGTTGACTAAAAGCTTGGAAAAAATAATTGTCCGAGAAAGAATTCAGAAAAAATTAAAAGTAGAAAATGTAAAAAAAAAAATCAAGAGCTACAGACAGCTAACTGTGTCCACCTGGGTAAAAAAAATAATACAAAAATTGATAACTTTAGTATGCCAGGTTCGAATCCTGTTTCTTCCACAGGAAAAAACACCTAAATGTTGGCAAACGTTAATTCTGTATTAAACAATGTTTTAAGAAAAATAATTTAATACATAAATTATGGAGAGAATGACAGCCTATTATAATTACCTGATCTAACCAAATACCTGATAACCATCACGCAAAAATTTAATTCCTGTTATTTCAAATGGTTTCTAAAAGATATAGATTGGATTCAAAAAAGAGTTGTCAATCTAATCCCTCCCACTTTATTAACTCAGCTCCAGCCCCTGCCCTATCATCGCAATGTTGCATCACTGTGCCTGTTTTACAAATATGTTAATGAAATATGTTCTGATAAACTTGTTTAACTTGCACCCCCTTGGAGCTACATATCCCCAACATACCCGCTTAGCAATAAAATCTCACCCCTCACTGTTGATTTTCCTAAATGTCCTAAATATTTCTATTCTAATAGTTTCTTCCCTCGAATGGCTAAATCTTGGAATTCCCTTTCTGCTGTCTGCTTCCCTGACTGTACTCATATGTAGAAGTTTAAGTTTTACATGAACAAATATCTTGTTAATTTTTCATAGCCATCGCCCCCAAATAGCAGTCCCTTACGTCCAATTGCCGATATGCTTTGTAAGGTGAACATGGGTAATAAAAAGTTCTATTAATCAAATTTTATCATCAAATGACCGACTAAGAAGTATGTGATCACACTAACAACCATATACTGCAATCAATCATTTTAAAACGATGTGTAATCCAACGCCAAAATGCTAAGATTTGTCCCAGTGTTGCACACCCGGAATATCGCCGAATTATCTGAGAAAGAAGATTATTATCGTACAGACTGAATTCTATTTGTTTTTAAGAAAACCCAGTAAAAACATGTAATATAAGGACAAATATGGTTAAATGACGTTTTGGGAATTTAACTTCACTAGAATCTTTCGATGATCACCAGAGGAAATGTTAGATAAATAAAAACAAATACACTTTCTGAAAAAGGGATGTGTGTTTGCAATAATAATACCTAGATACGCTATGCAGATGTCGGCTGATCGGATCCTTTGTAGATGTGGTAATGAGGTAATTACAAATAAACTGTTTTAATATATATATATATATATATATATATATATATATATATATATATATATATATATATACATACACGGGCGTGAGTCTAAACCATTGGAATCAGTCGATGAGTTCAGACGGGAAGGTCAGTCGAACAAGTCGGTGAGAAGACACCGTGCCTATCTGTTAAGTCAACATCGAACTGTTGACACGGCGTTTGAATATATGTTATATGGGATGTAACTTTGTTTCGTGTCATTTTTCAGAGAACATGTATTTGAATGCGTCCTGGTTGTTTTTCGCATGTTACATGTTTATTTTACTTCTCAATGTATACATTGTTTGTTATCATATATATTTTGCAATTATATACATTTGTCTTCTTAAACATATAAAAGAAACATTTTTGTTACACTCGATCAATGGGACATTGTATCTAGTAATCATTTGACGCCCCCCCACGTATAAGTTATTTTATCTCATCAAAATACTTGTCGATATGTCCATGACATTGTATCAGACCAGCTCACGCAAAACATCATTCATGGAGAATTTGATATCTGATATCCAACAAGAGAAAAATAACAAACCAGTTCCAATATACGCATGGTAGTAAAAGAAAAACATTCCGAAAATAACCTTGAAGCAGATAATCAGGAGAGATTTGCTAGCAACTACTTCGTGAATCGTGCTTCAGACGAAACATGGTACATTTTGAGTGCCTCGTGGTTCGCAGTAGCGAGGGTCTTACATCTAAATCTATATTGAACGCTATAACATTATAATAGAAAAAAACAAAACCAAAAGAATGAGAAATAAAAAGTCATGAAACTTGTTTTTTAAAGGGAGAGTACACAATAAAAAAACTCACATCGATAGCTTAAACAGAATCCGTGCTAAAATTTAACGGTCTCGTCAATGTGGCACATTCCCAACAGATTTGACAACATCCGTTTAAATAGATTCTATAATCATTGTTGTATAGGAAATAAACCAAATCAACAGAAAAAAATGAATTTAATCCAGCATTTAATTATTATATTCTTTCCGGATGCTAATCTATCAAGAAAATCATCAAAAAAAAAAAAACAATTCAAATTATAAAAGAAAAATTATCTTAATAAACTGAAACAGAAAAACAATGTCCTCTTAAATAAGCAACAGCGGGCGGAATAGATTATTCACGTGTGAACGTAATTCATTTTCTAAAAACAGTAGAAATCAATGTCTCCAGAAATAAGCATATTCTTTGAATTCAACAAAATGAAATGTTTGAATCGAAGAATATTCAATTCAAATAATGCGTGAAATAATGGAACACATCAATATGACATGTCAAAGAATCGAGCTGTGAAATAGAAAAAATGTTGAATGGAAAATCCCATATTATTTATCTTCGATTACCGGGAATCGATTAGATTCGAACTAAAACACGAAAGGTAAAGAAAAACGATAGGGAAGTGTGAAAGTTTTGAATATCGTGTTATATTTCTGAAACTCAGAAAGGCAAGGAGATACAGTTAGCATTGATAAAAGAAAATGCGAACATAATAAATACATTACATGACAAACAACGAAACAGATACTTAAAAATAAAATAGGGTGCTTATGCAGAAAAAAAAAAATATGCCCAAAGAATTTCACCACTTGCGGAGGTTTCGAAATCTTAACGTATGTAACTCCTCAATGGATGCCCCCCCCAAAAAAAAAACTCCAATTTCAAAGTATTTTTGAATAGACGTTCCCAAAGTAGCTATTTTATTTTGAAACAAATGAAATGGATTGTTAATTGCTTTTTTACTGAAGACCTTACAAATGCATTCATGACTTTAAAATTTCATTTCTAAGTTACAGTTATTGCACATGCATAACGCTAAGAAAGCAACCCATGTCGTATACGTGCCGAAGAAGCATTAATGCGTTATATAATCCCTCCATTAATAAAAAAAACTGAACCGAGCAACATTTATGCGAAGATGTTGAACAGTTACAAAGCCCATCCTATCAATGTCAGTTAATTTAGGGAGGTGGGTTCATTGATTGCATTATGGCAAAAGAGATATGAATGAGAAGGTAAACTGCGGACGACAATCAGCAGACACTATCCTATCGCCTCCAAATGTGCATTAAGAACGATGGTGACTATGTCGAAAAAACAATTAGAAAACCGCAAACCTTTACTGTTTTAAGGGTACTACTTCTGTCTACACACACACACACACACACACACACACACATATATATATATATATATATATATATATATATATAGTCTCTTCAACTGTAATCGAAACCGAAACCAAAACTTATGAAGAATTCTTGATAAATTATTTTAAAACCATAGATTATCGGAGTGCTTTAAGCTATAATTGACACACAAAAAAAAACTTATGAGGATTTTTTGGCAAAATTATTCATAAAAAAAATAGATGAGTTAAGTGCCATAAGCTATAATTGAAACCGAAACCAAATGTTGTGAAGAATTCTTGGTAAAATTATTTTTTTACAAGAAATGTAAGAAAATAAAACTTACGCGACCCATATGTAAGCTTAACACAGAAAGTAACAAACACTACCGTATTCATATAGAGTACTCCAAGCCAATATCCTTTAGTTTACACTGTGCGTATTAATGAAAGCCCTTTTTTTAAGAATCAAAGCTTGATTGAACGTTGATAATGTTAATTCATATAAATCGTGGCAAATATGATCGTCAGATCATTTCAGTTATAGGTTTACCTAGCAGGGAGACCCAACCTTGCACTGGATTGAATAAGGGTCAACAAATCTTCAACCAACCTCAATTTGTTTTGCCATTTATATTTTATGTCTGAGAAATGTTATTATCGGTTTCTGGTACTTATGTCAGACACATGAAGATTGAAAACCTACATAATAACGCACCTGAACACATCAATTATGTTTGTGTGAAATTTAAAAAAATCGGTTGTTTTCCAGTTTATGGGAGACTCTCTCTCTCTCTCTCTCCCTCTCACCCTCTCTCTCTCTCTCTTTCTCTGTGTTTCTCACACACACATACACACTCACACACACAAACAAATTTGCTTTTATACGACAGCAAATAGATTTTTTGGACTATTCGGAGTATTATTTCCATCTGGTATAATATCATTAAAACGTTTCTCAGACTTGTTTTCCCTTAGTTTTCTTGTTTACATCATAAAACTCTGAAATCGTTATATGGAACTTTGTAATTCGTGTAAAAATTTAACTGGACAACTTACTATCATTAGTATTAGTAAATGCTATTATATTTTTTAATTATTATATTGGGACTTAAACTATCAACATCTGTTACACTTACACGCTTCTCTGCTGTTTAGATGATTATTCGTCATCGAGAATATAAAGATCAGGAGTTGGGATGTATATGAATCGGAATCAGAATTGGAAAACGCGTGCCTGTTTTCAAATGCAAAACAATGATTTGATTTTTAAATGTTGTTTAGTTTAAGAATTAATTCTTCATGACGCTTATAAATGAAATTATTTTTTCTCAGTTTTAAACTACAAATGAAACTTAAATTATAGATCATCGAAACAATGCAGTCTTATGTCTGAGAATATTAATCCACATTTACATTAGATGTTGTGGTAATCCGAATTTTCTTTTAAAATACATCCATATTAAGACATTTGAAAAAATCGGAATCAGTAATCATATCTGTATCGCTAATATAGTATATAAGGTAAAATTGTCGAAATCCAAAATTTAGAACAAAAACATAATTATATCAGGACCGGGAAAATAATTAGAATCACCTTTTCACTATTTAAAACAAATCATTTTGGTTCATGAAACATTTCTATTCTAAATTCTGTATAATTATTTTCGGGTTTTGAAAAGTCGAACGTCAAGAAAACCGGAGGTTAGCTCGAAGCAGATGATGGCGAAATCAACACAAAAATTAAAATAGTAACTTTGATATCAAATTAATAAACATTTTCAATATATGGTATATTAGTTGGCTGCGCGTCGTAGCCCGGCCGTAAAATACGCATAAATATTATATTCTAATTCATATAGAAACTGAGACATATGCATGCGTGCATTATATTTTTTTCGAAACAGTTTAAAAGTAAAAAAGACATACTCCAACTTAGCTCGAAACGAAAAGCTAACAACAGTGAGTTAAGAGCGATAACATAAGGCCAGCTTGACAAGATTTTTATAATGACTTTTATACCAACTTATTCTTAAGTAATACAGGGTGACCCCCAAAAACGGGTCCAACTCTAATAGGCCCTGTTTCTTAGTATTTTGTCCGAATGAAATGAAACTTTGGTCATAACTAGTTTATTATATTCAAAACATCACATCAAAACACTAGGGTCTTTGGACTTTTTTTTCGTTCTACAACATATGTGCTAGATATACTTTCTATGTTAGTTTTTTTTTGGGGGGGTCACCCTGTAGAATCTGTCATGTGAACTACATACACGTGCGTAATTGTGAAGCAGTTGACAAACCGATAACACCCGATGACGCCCACGGATGAAAACTGAGTAAAAACAGATTGATACATGCCCGGCTACTTTAGACACCAACTTTTTAATCTGCCCATCGAATTTCTGCTGAGTATATAAGTTGAGAATTGTTCTCACACACATGCACCTTCTCACATTTATAGAGATATAGATTACATGAGATGCTTTTGTTCAGAATGCATCCAAATGTATTCCAGTTGTACTGCAAGATACATTCATTAGACTTACAAGTCGTGTTCAATAAGTAATGCCCCGGACCCACTTCACATAGCAGTAGAGCAACGAAACTTGGCACAGTTATTAGTCTTTCTCTACATAATAACCAGCCAGTTATGCATTTCTCCCATTGTTTGATGCAGCTCTGGAGACCGTTTTTGTAGAACACCCCAGGTTGGTCCTCGAACCATGACGTGATTCAGAAATAAAGGCTGCATCATCTGGGAAATGCTTTAATTAAAAAAAAAAACTTCATGGCTTGGAAGAGGTGAAATTCATAGGGTGCAAGGTCAGGAGAGTAGGGAGGATGGGGAAAAAATTCATAACCACACGCCCGTGCTTCTGGCAACATGCGAGTTGTGGGCCGGAGCGTTGTCCTACAGGAGCAGAGTATCTTTGCTGATCTTGCCCCGCCTCTTGGTATTGATAGCTTCCCTTAATTTCCTCAAAAGTTAAGCATAATAGGCTCCTGAAACTGTGGTACCCTTTGCCAGGATATATCTCATCACTACTCCCCTGGTCGCGAAGACTGTGAGCATGACCTTGCCAGAGGAAGACTGCACACTTGCCTTCTTTGTAGGTGGCGAGTTCAAGTGCTTCCACTGCATTTACTGGGCTTTGATCTCTGGATCATAGCCATGGACCCAGATTTAATCCTGTGTAATCAGTCTTTTCAAAAACTTTGACTCATCTTCTTGGCACATCTCCAAATTCATCCTCGATCACTCAACGCATTCTCGCTTCTGGAATCGTGTGAGCAATATGGGAATATATCTTCAGAAACCTTATGCATATGCAAACGGTCACGAACGATAGTTTCCACATGCCCTGTACTAATCTTGACATCTTGGTTTAACTGGCGTATAGTTATGCGCCGATATTCAAACATGCCAGATCCAACTTGACGGGCAGATGCCTCATCAATGTCAGAAGGGGGGGGGGGGCGACCAGGTCTGGGACCTTTTTCCACAGATTTCCGGCCATGTTTAAATTCACGATGCCAGCGTTTTAAAAGGGCATATGATGGGGCATGGTCACCATAAGTTTCTTTCATTTCCTCAAAAGTCTCATGTGGTGTGTGTCCTTTCAAAAGCAAATAAAAAAACCAGATCACTGCTAGACATTCAACAGGCTCAATTTCACACCTGACTCAGTTCAAACACCTGTAAAACAGAAACCACAATTAGTTTAGATCTGTAATTTGCCACATAACCCTTTGAGATATAAATAATTGCACATGCAAAATCTCAGCTAGATCAGAAAACGGGAAGTTGGTAAGGGGCATTACTTATTGCACGATCCCCCGTATATACTTTGTGAGCAAAAGCACAATGATAATTTCACGAATCAGTAAGTTTTATATCTACAACATATGGAAGTTCGACTATGTGTGGTTCAATGTTTCCAGATTAGACTTTTTCCGTGCATCTTAAATATTTCACGAATGAGGATTGGTTTGCTTCAATTATGACAACGATTATATACAAATAATTAGAAAAAAATTCCTAAGACGTGAACAATAGGGATCAATCTATTTAAGATTTACTTAATATAAGTTAGTATTTGTCTTCCTCCCGACAGGGACAGCTTAGACAACGTTCGGTAGTATAAGATTAAAAACCTAGCGTAAAAAAGACGATGCAATCTGGCCCACAATAATACTTTTCTGTTCTAAATTAGTGCAGAAGAGACATATAGCAATACATATCGTTTTATAAATGCATAAAATAAATACTACGATACTTTAACCCAGAAGACAAAGCAGACCAAAGCTTCATTAGTCCATATTTTGTCTGACTTACTTTCGAGAATGAATCATCGACAGACACTTAGTAATCCGAAGTAATTTAACCAAATGAAGAGGTCGGAATATGAGTAGTCGGGGCACTAGTATGAAATGAAAACATCACTGCCAAGATTTACCAGCGATGAAATTGATTTTACAAGATTTAAATGAATTAAGAGCTCAGGATATGATTGTGTTGTTTTTGGAAGGATTATTTTATGTCGATCGGCATTTTGTAGAATTCGACATTTGTTCTGAAGTGTAGATGTCAATAAAATATTTTAGCTGATTGATACTGAAGTTATCGAATATAATCTTACATAGAAGCACACACACACACACACACACCCATATATATATATATATATATATATATATATATATATATATATATATATATATATATAGCCAGTAGAGTTTAGTTTCCTAGAAGTACATCCAATGAAACAACACGTGTCTACCAAAATAGTGCTCAATGAGTGAACAGAGCAGGTATATTAATTTTATTTATACAAACATTTATGGCTACATATGTGCATACATGTTTCTGTAATCACCCACGTTAGGGGATTACGTCTTCAGGCCAAGAACTACCTTCAAAAGTGACATCTCCACCAAATACATTTTTCTGTTTATCAAGTTTAAAATACAACCTGGGAGGGAGTCAAAAAAACAAAAAACAAAAACGGTAAAAGGATGAGTGAGGTCTTTGAAGATGATAAACATCTTTTTTCTTTTCCCCTTCCCCCATCTAACCCAACTTTTGGCTTTTTATGGCATAGGGTACTTGAGAGCTTAGTTTTCTTGTCTTAGAGTCTGTAAGTTAATAACCTTAGCTATGGTCAACCAAGTACTGACCGGTGCCTTTTTAATCTACCTCCACCCACACATACACGCAACACACACATAACACATCCATACACAGACACTGCCAACACACACATACACACATTTATCCATATATTCAAAAGCGAATCCATGCTGAACACTCTTTGTTTTATTTACTGAAACTAAACAATGATTCTGAAACTACGTAGAAGATAAAGTAAAAGTTACATTAAGGTAAATAAAAAAAATATAAATAAACATAAAATACATAAATAAATAAATAAATAAATAAAATTAATAAAAAATAAAAAATAAATAAATAAGAATAAAAATAAAATTAAATTAAAACAAATAAACCAACAAAATGTGAATAAATATAAACCCGAAAGTTATCTAAACCCCACATGTACCTATATGCGTGTATCAATACACTTATAAATGTCTAACATTTATCTACACCCGCGCATATATACACACACACATTACAGACATACAGAGACAAATAATAGTATTTTTCTTTATTTATGTAGCGTGGTAACATCTTCGTATATGCAATATTATGCTACCCGACTACAGACGGGTGTATATATATATATATATATATATATATATATATATATATATATATATATATATACATACATACACACATACATATATATATATACATACATATACACATATATACACAAACACACACACATACATACATAAATACATACATATACATATATATATACATATACACATACATACATATAAACACACACACAACAGACATATATATACATATCCACACATATATACATATATAACATATATATAAACAACATTCGGACATCCATACATTTTTGTAATCTATATTGTTACAACAATTCTATACGAGGCAGACTATTCTAATAGTTCAGAAATATACGTGTGTATATATACATCTACATACAATAGACACAGAGACACATCCACATACAAACATACACACAGATACATAGTTGGTATTTATTTGCTCCCCCACTGAGCAAATTAGGCACAAGGCCGTTTTTAATGTGAGGTAAAAACCAGCTCCCCTAAAAGTACGCAAAAAGGGGGGGCACTCTGGTTACCAAAAATAATAATTGTCCCAGTATAGAGGGTTTCCCCTCCATTGACTGGTACAAATTATCTTAAGTGCAGCATCTGCCGGAACAGATACTACACTTTGATCTTGGCCCGAAGGCCAAGATGCCGAGAGCACAGATACATAGATGCAGATATATATATATATATATATATATATATATATATATATATATATATAAACATACAAACATACATGCATACGTAAAATACACTTATATATCCAAAGTCACACAAATATAGACATATATATATATATACATACATGCATACATGTACCGTGCCACAAAATGATACATCTAAAGTAGAAACAGACATGAATACACCTACTATATAAATTCACTTTTTCTATCAAATTCCACACGTCTAGTTATGTTTCATGGCCCCATCCGCTTGTTACACTTTCCTAAGTTGTAGGTTTTTACCGTAAAAATTGACACTACGTAAAAGTTTATATTGAATTCAGCATGAAGTTCATAGGGTTATCCTCATATTTAACAAAGATTCTTTCGATGGTAAGGCAGATATACATAAGATGTATCACGACACACTAATAATATACAATAACATATGACAGAAATCAGAGTATTTAGGTTATATAAACCTAGTATATAAGCTTATATATTGTAGTACTTACCTTCAACTTGCTGAGTTGTTTGCATTTTAAATACGGGTTGTTGACAGTAAACTAACATATTTCGCTACATTTTTTAATACGTTAGCTGGTTTGGCAATTTGCTTATATAAGGGACATTTTTTCAAAAAACTTCTAAACATCAGTTACGGGTAATAACTTATTCGTTTAGTATGATTCATCATTCTCTTTTTTTCTTTTAAGCATAACAAAAAAGGCGTAGTTACGGAAGATATAAATATTTACAAATCAAATTTGAATGTAACATATCCTGGTCACGGCACCGGTATGGCAGTATCGTTTTTCAGGGAGAACTACTTGATTGAGGAAACCAGCTCTCCATTTCTTAGAAACAGCTAACAAATGCAATTTTATAAAAAAATATAATTCATTTTACATATAACACTACGAGAGGATATTTACTTAAGGACCGTTGAAACCCGGCGCGTGCAGTCAAAAACTGCTATGTGCGTCCGTTCGTTCAAGATGCAAGCTTCAACTGTTAAATATAGTACAATTAAAATTTAACTCTCCTTTCTGTCTTTACTGTGAAAAACAACTGGATTAGAAGGGAAATAAGGAAGAAAAAAAACTTCATAAATAACGTTCAAATATTTGAACGTAATGAGTTCTCTTGGGATGGACCCTTAAACTATAAGCCTTCTATCGTTTTCACTTAGTTGAAAATTATGAACAGCTGTAACCCCTGGTTCAAGTTATACCTGTTACTAGTTAATAGTTACTGAAGCCATCATGTTTTTCAATAATAACGACGTTCTTTCTCGCCTCCCCACGAACAGAGTCAGTCACAAAGTAGGTAAAGGTTCGTAGAAGCGCCGGCTACCCCAAAATGGAAGCTACGTCATTGTGCCCCCATATATATATATATATATATATATATATATTTATATATATATATATATATATATATATATATATATAAAGTGTGTGTGTATATTTAATTATGTATATATATATATACGAGGAGCGTGCAATAACTAATGCCACTGACCCACTTCCCATAGAAGAAGAGCAACGAAACTTGGCACAGTTATTAGTCTTTCTCTATATAGGAACCACCCAGAGTTATGCATTTCTTCCATCGTTTGATTCAGCTCTGGAGACCGTTTTTGTAGAACACCCTAGGTTGGTCCTCCGACTACGACGTGACTTCAGAAATCAAGGCTGCATCCTCTAGGAAACGCATTCCTTTCGAAAACAAATTATTGGCTGGCAAGAGGTGAAAGTCAGAAAGTCCAAAGTCAGGAGAGTAGAAAGATGGGGGATGATTTAATAACCACACGCCCGTGCTTCTTATCTGGCGACATGCTAGTTGTAGACCGGAGAGTTGTCCTACAGGACGAGGGTACCTTTGCTGATCTTGCCCCGCCTCTTGATTTTGATAGCTTCCCTTAATTTCCTCAGAAGTTAAGCATAATATGCTCCTGTAATTGTGGTACCCTTTGCCAGGAAATCTGTCATTACTACTGCGTCCTGGTCCCAGAAGACTGTGAGCATGGCCTTGCCAGAGGAGGGCTGCACCCTTGTCTTCTTTGGAGGTTGTGAGACCTAGAGCTTCCACTGTATTGACTGGGCTTTGGTCTCTGGATAATAGTCATGGACCCACGTTTCATCCTGTGTAATCAGTCTTTTCAAAAACATTGACTCATCTTCTTGGCACAAATTCATCCTCGAGCACTCAGCGCTATCTCGCTTCTGGAATGGTGTGGGCAACCTGGGAATCTATCTTCAGACACCTGATGCATATGAAAACGGTCACGAATGGTAGTTTTCACGGGGCTTGTACTAATCTTGACATCTTAGGCGCATTACTATTCGCCAAATAGCCAATCTTCCAAAATT
>NC_136506.1:100442912-100532912 GCF_053919585.1 Euprymna scolopes
CTACCATTAATCGTGTGAAATAGCGTTGAATTTTAAACATTTTAATTTAAATGTTCATTACGTCAGACAGACAGTGATCAAATCGTTATACGACGATCTACGCATAAGAGCTAAATTGACCGACTTTTATTCAACAGAAAGTGCTCAACGATAAGAAACGTATTTCTTAAAGGGGCTGTCATAATTATTTTTTTTTACTATAATAATTAAATACCTACAGACACTAGTGTTTCATCCTTTCGGGATTCTTCAGTGCATATATATATATATATATATATATATATATATATATATATAGTCATCCACATACAGTACTGTTTCGCTGTTTCACAGCTCATCAGTGCGGCTAGACAGGCAACTACCTCAAGCCAGGATTGAAACCCGACCGTTTATACGGCAGTCAAGGCTTCTAACCATTACGCTATTGGCGGCTGCTTGAACGAGTAGTGAGTTTAACGATGTTTTGATATCGTCCGAAATACCTCCGCTCGATTTGTTTACACAAAGAGCGTCGCTTATATGCTAATGGTAATTCGTTTTTCACTTCTCAATATGCTCAACTCAAGGTGATACACGGAACGTGCGTTATTATTCATGTGAACTTTTTAGTCTTATCCGGTAACGTAAAATAAGTGTTATACTATGTAGGGAAAGTTGTATTTTGTCGACATATTCCCTTCTGTCTTATAACGGCACACACAATTATCATTTTTAGCGTTCTTTCTCTGAAATAACAGAAAAAGTATAGGGAATATTAAATTCGTAAGCGTTCTGCGGTCGCAAGTTATCTTGCTGAAGACATTAGAGTTAACGATGTTACGTTTTGTATGCGGGCTATTCTAAAATTGCAACCAATATAGAACAGACCAGGTTCTAAATCTTTAATCTCATAAGTAAAAGTTATGTTAACCTGATTATACCTGATCATGACTTGTCGCAACGACTGATCTGTTTTAAGATACATATTAAGTTAAAGTTACATATATTTTCTGCATTGTATTTTTCATATTACAATAGTTTTAATATATCTAATACGAAGTGGCATAGAACAATTACCAGATTATTTTCGTATGGACATATTTACTGATAGTCGACACAGGGCGCTCTAATGTTCGACATAATCTTCTCCAAATGCAATACACTTGTTGTACAATTCCAATAAACATCTGGAAACCTTCATGGAAGTTCTCATCTGTGGTTGAGCCAATAACCCCATCACACACCCTTTCCTCTCCTTAATTATTTAATAACAACCGTCTCTTAGGTTTTCATTGAGCTTATGGATTTATCCAAAAGGCACACCAATCATGGTCTGGACTTCAGGAGTGATGAGCGTAGATCTTAATGCCAAGCTTGGTCAAAGAGTCATACCTTTACTGGGCATGTGTGAAGTAAAATTTGCCCAAATACTTTATCCCGAGTAAGTATGAATACAGTATCCATAATGACATCAAAATGCGATGATTGTCTTTATGCACACACCAGGTTCTTAGCAACGGAATTCTTTATTTGGCATCAAAATACTGGTGTTCTGACTTTCTTATATTCCCACATATCTTATCATCCTTCACAGACTTCCTGTCTTTATTTAATCTGTTATTCTACTAAAAACTAATGAAGTTTGGTCCAAGGGGAGTCTGAAGCATTCCACATTTCTGTGGCATTTAAAACAGAATTTTATTGCGTATCCCTCTTTTACATTTTTCACGCGTCCAGATTGCAAGTTTAGAATTCACCAGCTGTGATAATCATGTTTTACTGGTGTGTATTTCAATTCCTGCTGTAACTGAATTTGAATCTGAACTCATAAATATGGGTTAGTCATCTCGAAAGACGTATAGCAACATCATACTGAATTTTTAAGAATATGCAACTTGAAATTCCTGTACAAAAATATCTGAAAACGTGTTGAACGGACTTTGTTTATGCAATAACTTTAGCGAATTATCAAATGACATCCTTACCAGTGGTATTAGGATATTGCTTAATATAGAACATTTGGATATTTGGTATTGTTAATTAATAATAACTTTAACATCACAATACAGCAAACACAATAGATTAGGTCAGTATAGTCCTTGATATTTAGCTTTAGCCGTAGAGATAGAACATGTAATCTATGATTCTTAACACTTATTTACATTTAAACCAGGACAAGTAATATCCGTAATAATTGCTCTGTCTTTGGAAAATTTTACAGAGATCGTTTTCTTCTTGAGTTGTAACAAATAAATTACAAAGCCGGTATTGTGTCTAACTCTGTCTGCCTTAAGGGTTAATTAAATAATAAACAGGTGTTAAAGTGTGTAAAATTACACAAACGTAGATTTCCTATTAAGATAACACAATGGAATATTAAAACCAATGCTTATACAAAGCAGGTAATTTACTGTTGCGGAAATAACACACCATTTTACACAATATTACGGATTTCGTAACAATGAAATGCTTAATTGCCTGAAAATATTACACTGATATATCATGGCAGTTGCATCTTCTTTTTTTAGATGATTTCCATTTCTTCAGGTTGATGTCGAATGTCCATGTGTACATCGATGCTCTCCAGTCAAACCTTACCCTTGTATAACCGTTAATAGATGTAAGAATATTATTTGGTAATGCTTGGTGGTGCTTTGAAGACGAAGTCACTACCCAATAAAAATATATATTTGAAATCAAGCATGCTATTTAATTATCAAAAGTAAAAGTTACAATAAAGAAGGTCCATTCTGATTATATTAGTACTTATAACAAAATGTCATCGTTTTACTAAAATGTATATCTAGTGAAATAATACATTATCCGCTTTAATATGAGAATCTCTCTTAACCTGATGTAAATAAATTTATACATTTACAATTAAATTTTATATTATTAATGCATTTATTAAATTAATACTGAATGATTAAAATTGACTATTACTAATTATTACTAACTGATTAAAATTGACTATTACTAATTATTACTGACTGATAAAATTTGACTATTACTAATTATTACTAACTGATTCCAATTGACTATTTGCCAAGTCTACTCTCTAATACATGTAGTATCTTGAAGTTTCTGAATTTTTGAGATAAGGATTGGATATACGTATTCATCGGACTACTGTTCTCATCTTGAGTGTGATTTTCACAACGTTTCGGTCGATTTAACCTCCGAATTTCTTTGGGTGTATCTTGTCGAACTTGGGAATGTTACTGTCGAACTCGAGAACTTAGGCGGAATTTCGAGCGGAACCCTTTATTTACTTCACGGGAGTAACGTGCTCTTTTCTGTCAGCCATGACTGGATAGAGGTCCTAAGTAATTCGCAAATGTATTTTTTCAGTCGCCCACACTGATAATTGAAACTTCAGCCTTCAGGAGAGTATCACTTTTACAATTGATGTGTGGTTAGAGTAATGTGAAAAATCAATTGTACAACCACCAATACTAAAAGATTGCTGTAGTATCTCATCCAATATAAACATATGAACACAAATTCCGTTACTTAAACTTGGATTAAAAGCCGGATATTGATTTGCTGTTGACTTCAGAAAGATGTAACACAAGGTAAGAAAGTGGAGACATCAAGTCAGCGCTTCTATAGAGGGGCACTCTAGCCTAGTAAAAATTGCTAATTTCTATGCAAAATAACTTCGATTTTGATGATTAGTTATGTCTATATGAGGTGCAATCTTATATATATATATATATATATATATATATATATATAGCCAGTAGAGTTTAGTTTCCTAGAAGTACATCCAATGAAACAACATGTGTCTACCAAAGAGTGCTCAATGAGTGAACAGAGAAGGTATATTAAATCTATTCATACAAACATCAATGGCTACATATGTGCATACATGTTTCTGTAATCACCCGCGTAGGGGAATTACGTCTTCAGGCCAAGAATTACCGTCGAGAGTTTTCGACGGTAATTATTTGCCTGAAGACGTAATCCCCAACGCGGGTGATTACAGAAACGTGTATGCACATATGTAGCCATTAATGTTTGTATAAATAAATTTAATATATATATATGAGGTAAACCACGGGCTAGAGTTTTTGTATGTCCAAGAAAGGCATTTTTTCGGAGAGTTCTCGGGTGGAGTGTTACTATCGCTTAGAATTTCTTATACACACTCTAGATTATAATATGGACGAATTGCGAACGCGCGTTGCGGCTAGATTTATTTACATCGAGTTTTACACAATTCTTACTATTTCGGCCCCTCTTTTATTGATTCGGCTTTTCCAGATAAAATCGAAACTGGTGTGAGGCGGGGTTCCAGAAAGCAAATGGACGTTTGGTTTAGACAATTGCTTTCATTGGACACTCCCCCAATAAACAGAGAAACTGGTTTACCTCAACTCGTTGAGAATACAAAACCAGAAAAAGTTGGGTAGAAAAAACTTCCAAAGAACTATCCCGGAGTAAAATTCAGTGCATACGGATTTGGCCTCATTAAACACGCAATTAAAAACAGAAATTGAAAAAACTCTCTCGCAGAAATTCTTATCTGAGGAATATCATGATGTTTGACCTGATGTTTGAACTCATCTACTTTTTAATACCAAGTTAAATATCTTATATTGCTTACGTCGCCGCAACGCAGGTGTATGACATCAGCGTATTGCCCTCAAGGTTCCGGATTCGAGCCTATCGACCACAACCCCATCTGTTCTTTTCTTTTACACCTACAAAACATAATCCTACAAACATCCGAGCAACGCCTGGTACCCCCGCTAGTCTATAATATAAATCTCACATGTCGGTTTAAATGCACGTATGTATGTCTGCTTTAAACTTTCGACAGCGGTGATGGATTTTCACAAGATTAGTACCGTTTCGAAGCCAGACAAATATCGAAACATTGACCAAAAACATTAATCACTTTACCCTCAACTGGGCATCTTTCTAGAGAGAGGGGTCACTTTTTTGCCGATATTTTCGAAAGTTGTACCTTCTTTTAAATTGTCCAGCCTTAATTTAAACGTTCACAAGTTCTTGTTTGGTGATTGGTATGTTACAGGGAAAGGCTGCCCCCTTTCCAAGTAATTACGAAGAATATTATAGAAGTGAAAATGAGATTAGGATAAGCCTAAAATCGAACCCCATAGGCAAAGTTAAGAAATAGAATGCGAGAAATTACGCCTATTGTTATTTCTGAATATTAATTATGTCAGTAAAAGAATGAATAATGCAAATTAAAAATATATTGTCAAAATAGATTAGGTTAAAAATATATTAGGAAAGGATTCTTGCGTGTGCAGATGTGTGTTTTGGACAAACACATGCATAACTACGTGAAATTAGTCACGTTTGAAAAATACTCTTCTGACCTCATAGTCAAAGGCCACTTCTCCATATAGTTCTATCGGTTCGTCAGTTAGAGTCAGACAGCCAATCAGAGAAAGAGGTGAGAGTTAGCCAGTCAGAGTCAGACAGAGAGAGAGTTGAGAGTCAGTTAGTTTGCAGTCAGCGATCAGTTAACCCTTTGGAAGCGAAGGGTAGAAGATTAACTATGTAGATACAAGTACATTCCTGATGTTCATCGACCGGTCGATCAGATAAATAAAGAAGTTATCATCATGTTCTGTACGTTGTCTCGTGTCATCATTCAGTTATAACAGAAAAGGTAAACGATATTATCATTATCTGTAATGAATAATGGGCTTCGAAAAGTATGCATCTCCCCTCTTCCGTGTTGAGAACGTGTATACATCTCCAGTCAGTATATATATGAAGTCCCAAGCATCCCAGAACTTTATAAATGTATTCTCTCCCTCATCATCTCTATCGTTATGTATTACGTGAGTCCCGTTATATATGTGCCCCAATATGAATCATACCGTCATCTTTCTAATATGAAACACCCACTATACAACACGTTCAACAGCAATGGCGTCACGTTTTCTTTTTTTTGTTTCACGTTAGGTTCAAGCCTGCTTGCCAACTACACCCCTGTTTTTTGTCCACGCACAACCACTAATACTAAAACATTGCTGACAAAAGTGCATTACAAATGGTGAACACTATGTAATAGTATATGTTTTAACCCACAAAATGTCGCTCGTTTTAACTGTATAACTTTTAGCCTTTATAGCTTTTTTGACTTTTGTTTTAGTTGCAGATTAAGATTATATTTTAGAAACAAAAACTTGTATAATACTCTCACTATTATTATCATATATTTATCCAGTTACTTACTAAGTTAATCTACTTTTATTGTGAATATAAAATGCAAATGCTACCCGTTGTACTTGTATTATTATCTATGTTGCTTACACATAATATTCATGATTATAATATAATGGAAACTTTTTTGGATTCGTGGAAAAATAGTATAGAATATCAATATCTTCATGGAATCAATAATAGTACAGCGAAAAAGAAGCTAAGAAATGAGAAGAAAAACATTATAAAACATTGAGACGTCCTATTGTTATTAACCCACAAGGTGTAACTTAATGAAATCTGTTTCAAAAATAATCTAACACTTGAACTGAAATTAGCATCAACTGAACGATAATCCCAATCATTTTGTATATCTGCAGACATGATTCTTCAATTGCTTCTGTTTTCTGTTTTCGAGACTCCCCCATTTCTCGCCATGTGTGTTATCCTCATTCAAAGTGTGAGTACATTTTTAATGTATTTACATCGCTACGTAGATATGACAGGCGTTAGTATTTTTCTAATGATAGAACGTAGAAATAATTGTTGCAGTAGTGTATCCAAACGGACAAATGGGCGTAACATATCCATGTTCTTTTTTTTATATATACCCACCGCATTCTAGTTTAACTTATTTTATAATCAGTAAATTATTATTTATATAAATAAATTAGGTAAATATGTTCTGGTTAAAAACCTGTCAAACATAATATTTTTCTTTTGTTTCTGTATTTTTTTAAATCTTATCTCTAACTTTATTGACTAAAAAGATTAAAGAGTGAAGATAAAAGAAATCAACAAAAGAGACAAAGAAAACAACATCTGTAGGTGAACATGAAAATAAGTAAAATAATACAAAAATCATTTGATCCGTAGACATTGTCCGCATCTGTCATTGGTTCAATTCTGATGTTGTCAACCAGGATTACAACGATTCTTCAATTTTGTCAAAAATATTGCTTAGAGATTTTATCCTTACTTTTCGTATAGTTGAATCGATCAAGTAAAAAACAGCATATATATTAATAAACATAACAAATATGATACCAAAATGGAAGTCTCATTGGAAATAATGGCTTCATTACAAAGTACGGGTATTATTTAGAATAAAATTACAAAAAGGCCAGCATTCGCCCATGTATGGAGTATTGTTGTCATATTTGATCTGGTGCCTTTGCAACTAGTCTCTCGCTTCGAGACAAGGTTCAAAAGAGAGTCGCTAATCTGATAGGTCCTGAACTGTTATCTAAGCTTCAGTCTTTGTCCCATCGACAAAATGTTGCACCCCTCAACCTGTTCTACAAGTACTTCAACGATGAATATTCTGACGAACTGCAAGCACTTGTGCCCTCTCGACGTAAATACCGCTGACAAGCAGCTAAATCCCACCCTTCACAGTAGAGGTTCCTAGATGTAAGAGAGCTTTATATTCCAGTTGTTTCTTCCCCAGAACCGTTATACTTTAGAATTTCCTTCCGGGTCCTTGCTTCCCCAACTGTACTGACATGCAGAAGTTCAGGTGTAACATGAACCAACATCTTGCTGCCCAATCCCTGGACAGTACGCCTGTTTCGTATGCCCCCGATAGTAGCCCTCTACATCAAAGTGGCAACGTGCCTTGTTTGGGGAGAAAATATAATAAAAATGATTTTTAAAATTGTACATGATAGTATCAAAATGAACGAATGCGCATATCTCCCGTGTATTATGAAAATAAGTTCTATCCGAAATTCTGTTCGGAATCCTGACTTAAACGACAAACCTGACAGGAGTTGGATTTTGAATTCGTGCACACATTAGAATAACTTTCAGAAAACGGAAGAAGAAAAAAAAAATAAAGTGATCTGCTCAAGATGTGGATGAGTCACTTAACCCACCAGGGTCGTGTGGGCGCTGCATAATTTCATGCAACACCTCTTGGGCAAGAAGAGGCTGGCGGTGCCTAACCCTCTACAGACTCCGAGAACATACAGATCATTGTATTAAGAAATAATCACCCATTTTAGTATTGACCAGGCGCAACGCCTCTTAACTTCGCTGATATAACTGAAACCGGTGTGTCATCGCATTTATGCCGTATTTGCTCAAAGACCATACTCAATCTACACTTAATTCACCATTTAGTGATATGGGTTTATCGAGTGCGCACGAAAACTACCATACAGATATTGAATAGTAGCTCGGTGAAACGAAATGTCAAGATTCTTATATAAAGAAAAATCAGTCATGAAGCTATTGACACTATCTCTTTTCTTAAACCTCCGTTTTTAATTTGATAGCTCACGTAATCATTCGCATGTCATTCATTGTGAACGATTCCATCTAATTTTATTCATGAAGTTAACGACTGTGCACGTTTTTTCTCAGACCACTTGCAATAAAAGATTCGCAAATCTATGTAATAGGCAGAATAACAGAAAAGATTAAGCTAACATCAACGGATAAGTATCACAAGATTGGATTTTAATTGAAAACCGGTTTACTGCATATTTGGATTTTGCTTTCCATGGTCACATTCTTGTTTTGTGCGAAATTTATTTTTTTTTTACAGAGGAATCACCACTTATAAAGGTCCGGAGGTCACTCGAGGGTTAATGGGAATACATTAGTCAATGGTATTATAGCGTAGTAAATATAAGTATGGGAATTTTGTAAATTGGATTGCTTAGAGGGAGGTTATCAAGAACTTGTTTACATTGGACATGACGACAATCAGATTGTAGTCAGCTGGAAAGCAGGCAAACTGAAGAGAGTTACACAGACATGCATTTCTAAGAAAGAAACTTTGTTAATGGAATCTACGTTAAGGTTTAGACACAGATAAAGAGTGTGGAAAATTATTGTATGTAAATATTACCTCTGTTTCGTATTCAAATATAGTCTCATAAATTGCACGGTTATCTTAATTTTAATAGACGACCTCATATCTTTGTTAATTTATAACGTGGTACAGGGTTACTCTATGATATCTTAATGTGTGACATGAAATCATCTCATAGAGGGTCTCATATACTGCATAGTACTCCTACTTTTAATTGAAAACGTCAGAGATTTGTGAATATATAACGTGATAGAAGTTTTAATATGTCATCTAAAAACGAAGCATCGAACAATCTCGATGTTTTTTTTTCTTTTTATTACAAGGGGGTCACCACTTATAAAGGCCCGGAAACCACGCAGGGATAATGATTATTGTAAGTACAGTACGTTAGTTTGGAGATTTAATAAAGTGCGTACTTAAGGGGGTGATTCATCAGGAAGTTGTTTACGTTGGACTTCAAGACATCCCGGTTGTAGTCAGGTGGGAAGCAGGCAGACGTGCAGTTCTAATAAAAAACACTTTGTTCATGGAATCTACGTTTTGATTTAGGCATAGATATAGAGTGGGGAAAGTTTTTTACAGTGGATTAAGCTAGACGAGTGATTTTCGTAAAATATTGGCGAGGGGGGACCAGAGATTGGATTTAAGACGAGCACCTGCCATGAAAATAACGATAAAACAAAGATGTGTAACAAGAATGAGAAAATAGCAAACCAGTAAAATAAGCAGTATATATGCATTTAAAATTTTGAGTTAGACTGTCTGTCTTTTCAATTTCCAAGGAAACTATTTAGGGATCTGGCTGAAATTAGTCTGCCGTTCTGTTATAATCAGGTGCCGCAAATTAATCAACTTTATTTCTGCTCGATACGTATCATTCATGTAATAATAGAAACGAATAGGTATTTGTAACCAAAATACCGCATTTACTTTATAAATATATTTTGAAACTACTAGGATGATCCATACTGAAATATTGTATCGACGGTTTTATTAAACGTGGATGACAGAAAATATAATTGTTTATATATATATATATATATATATATATATTTGATGTTATTGTTTTTTTTCAAACGATAGATTCGGTTAATAATGGCTTCGCCACGAAACTAGATTTTAGAAAGGCGCCCTAATTAGTTTGGACGTATATACAGGGTGTTTCAAAAGTCTTGGGAACATTACAAATGCGTATATCTCATGAACTATTCCAGGTAGAAAAATGAAACTGGTGTCATTTTAAAGCTTGCTTAATCAAGTTTTTGGTCATACTAATGATTTTCGTCTTATCTTTCCATGTGCAGTAATGGCGTTCTCTAAACAAGACAAGGCGTTTTGCGTCCTCCAATTTGCAAAGACTGAATCGTGGACATGTGTTCAGCGTGCATTTCGCAGGAAATTTAAAAAAGAAGTCCCTGAAAGGAAACCCATTGTCAGATGGCATGCTAAATTTGTGAAAGATGGGTGTTTGTGCCCAAGTAAGCGAACAGGTCGCCCTTCAACTTCAGAAGATGCAGTTGAGCAAGTCCGGAAGCCTTTCAACAGAGTCCCCGTAAATCAGTGAGAAGAGCCAGCAGGGAACTTCAGCTTGCTCCAGCAACTGTCTGGCGTGTCTTAAGGAAACGACTGCAAATGGTACCTTACAAGCTCAAGTTGGTCCAAAAGTTGAAGGACACTGATAAGCCACTTCGCCGTGACTTTTGCATTGCAATGCAAGAGAAGTTGGAAGATAACGGCTTTGATGACCGGCTTGTTTTTAGCGATGAGGCGACCTTCTATCTGAATGGCAAAGTTAACAAGCATAGCACTCGCATATGGGGTACTGAGTGTGGCTTTTTCCTTAGAGGCTTTGTCAAGCAACAAGTCTATGTGCCGCCCCTTCCAAGAGATATTGACGAACTAAAGGCTCGAATAACGGCAGTTGTGGGAACCATTGACGTCAAGATGCTGGAACGCGTTTGGCAGGAAATGGACTATCGACTAGATGTCTGCCGTGTGACGAATGGTGCTCATATTGAGCAAGTTTGAAGATTCCCCACAAAACTTGAAACTTTAACCTTTCCAACGGTACCAATTTCATTTTTTAACTCCTAATAATTTTTGAGTTATTAAAAATCTATATGTTCCCAAGACTTTTGAAACACCCTGTATACTATTTTATGTATTTATTTAATTATTTAGTTTCATTAACTCTCATCAGCGTAGCTCAACTGTTTCTAGGGATCGAACTTCAGACTATGTTTCCACAGTCCGGCGCCTTAACCGTTAGGCCACGAAACCTAAATGAATTTACTGTTTATTTTTATCGCTTATAAATTTAGATTTGTTGTTGTTTTTTTTTTCAAACGATAGATTCGGTTAATATATATATATATATATATATATATATATATACAACTACTTAATTTACTCATTTATATATATATATATATATATACATATATATATATATATATATATAGTACAAGATCAATAGGAAATAATAGAGACTAGCCTGAGTGCCCGCCATTCCTAGGGTGTTTTGTGTGGTTTGAGCAAAAGAAAAACTAAGTGGTTCTAAGCAGGCAGTCTCGAACCCGTACTGCGAAGGAGGAAAAGAACTTGAAAAATAACGTGATGTCTTTGATGTTGCACCCATCACCTGTCAATTGGACAGAAGACGACGACTTTCGAAAATATCAGCGAAAAAAAGCGACCCCTCCAGTAGAAAAATATCCAGTTGAGAGTGAAGGAATTAATACTTTAGCCAATTTTTCGATATTTGTTTCTCGAAGGGTCTAGCTGCAATAAACGATGCCGATCTTGTAAGACTCCTTCGTTATTCTCGAAAGTTGTAGGCAGACATACATACATGCATACATACATACATACATTTAAAAAGGCAGGTAAGATTTATATTAAAGAGTATAATTTCATTGAAGAATTAGAAGAATCTGAACCACATTTAAGATCAGAAAAATCCGTAAATGATTTAATCACAGTTTTTCCGGTTCTAATCTGTGATCATGCTTCATTCAAAATATCTACAATAGAAATATAAGTAAAACGAATCACATAAATTATAAATTACTCTTCTTTAACTTGGCATTCGTAAAAAAGGCAGCCATTTATAAATACCAGTTACTATAGATACAATCAGCCCTTCAAACGGCACTTCCAAAATCTTTATTATAATCGAAATCGATGAAATAGACTACCATCAAATTAAATCGATAGATTGCATCCTCTACTCAGAGGCCCAAAGCAGTTAACCGAGATTATGCTATAGTATGTTATAGTCTACATTTTTTTAAGAACTGTAAAGAGCCCACTTTAGACTTTATTAAATTACTGTTATATAACGATTTCAATTTAAACTAAGAATATTCTTTATATAACGTATTGAATTAAAGTTTTAAATGCAAAGCTTAAGAATCATTGTTCAATTGCGTTTTGAACGTAATCATTCATTCCAAAAGGGGCACTGTTTTATCAGACTGTTGATTTAATACGTTTCGTCTTATTGTTTGTTCTGTGATAAAACCAATTTTATTTATAAGTTGCTCAGCACAGTCTGTGCTAAGAATGAGCGCATTTTTTTAGTTTCTTTTTAAAACAAATAAAAAATATACAATCTTTTAATATTTGGTAATTAATTTTCACAATGGGCGGGTTTATTGTCAATCATAAACGACCCATACGCAAATTAGTAGTATTAATAGATTAAAGTCAATTTTTTTTTTAAATTTTAATTTTCTTTATACTAATTTTTCAGTGCGTACTTCAGTACATATTTTTGTTTTACACGCGGTATAATAATTTAGACATTTATTTCAGCCTTACAAATTCCTCAGGTACATTTTTCCATTTTATTTTAAAACTTCAGTAATTCATAACAATAGACCTGTTGATACAACCTAAACTGTCCAAACAGAAACTTATAAATATATGTTCAAGACAAAATGGTGTAGCCTACATTTCTCTCAAACACGGAACAAGCTATTTCCTGAGGTTTAAATGAGTATACCACCATATTACTTAAGTTAATGCATAAAGGACTGTAAGACAAGCATATCTGTTTCAACTTATTACTGACAGGAACAGGAGAAAGTACAAAAGTGAGCAAACTAGAGTAAAAAAAGAAAACAATATACTCACCGACTGGTGTAATATTATTTTGGTTTCAAGTTCGCTGTGTTTGTTATTAAGTTCTTATTTATGACTGCTTTTCTTTCTTTGTTTTCAATTCGCTCCTCTTTTTTTGATTACATTGTTACATGATATTGTACTTTTTCTTCTTTGTTTTTTTAATGTTGACTTTTTTTTATTAAAAGGCGCGGTAATAGCGACCAGAATAAGTATGGCAAACATTGTCATTACAAATAAACAAAGGCATGAAATGATACTAGAACAGTTTAATCAAGACATTAAAAATATGAAAATATCGAAAAAAGTTATAGGGTACGTATCCGTTTTTAACGGAGATCATAACATTCACTTGATTTTGTCGAGTAGTTTTTTTTGTTTTTTTTACAGCGGAACAGCACGTTTTTATGAAAGCGCGTTGAAGGTAACCATCTTTGAATTTTGTGAACACGTCACGAGGGGATAACTCAGTTTAAAGCGCCGAGACCTCCTTCTCGTCTTTAACACACACAATTTTATCCAGATATTGAACCATTTGCTAGGTGTCATAACACCTTTTTTTTTAGCTCTAAACAAACAAAATAAAACTACTTGATGATATCAAGTAGACTTTTTTTCGGAGAACTTTATTCAATAATGGATAAGTACAATATAATATTTTACCAATATGTTCATTTTTAATGTCTTGATGAACCTGCTAAAGTACCCAGGAAATAATTACAGGAAAATCTGTGGTGGCATTTTTTTTCTCTTTTTCAATTGATATTTTCATTACAATTATCATTAAAAAGTATTTGCCTTCCAAATGCCAATTTATATGGGTATTATTATACAAACACCGTGACAGCGTTAGGGTTAGGATTAGGGTTTAGGGTTAGGGTTAGGGTTAGGGTTTAGGGTTAGGGTTAGGGTTAGGGTTAATTCGCTGTCACGGTGTTTGTATAAATTTACCATTATATGATAGGCGTTTCTATTTCGTTCAACCGCCTCTCCGTAAAAGACAGCAACTTCTAGCCTTTGCATTAACACATTTATTTTGTTCGAGGTTTACTTCGTTTCTGCCGACTACGTGTTGCATATTTTATTCCTTTTTTTCTTCGTTTTATCGCGTACACTTTCTAATGTGAGATTTTCCGTAATTGTTGCTACTTCTACTAATTGTTTCGCATGTAACATATTCCAGAATATTTTCAATAGAAATATATGTTTCATAGAGAACCAATGATAAGTACTAATAAAATTGTAGGAGGGGTTTAATTCTTTAAACAGGTATTTTTTAATGCGCTGTAATTTAAATCATCTTTAAATGGAATTATCTATTTCTTTTATTTAATTTTTTTATCTCTATTTTTACTTTGGATCTCTCTCTCTCTCTCTCTCTCTATATATATATATATATATATATATATATATATATATATATATATATAATCTAATGCTTGGTTTGTTAGTTAATCATAAAACGATATTTCTACTTTACCATTTTAATTGAAATTTTATAGCAATCTATCCTTAGAGTCAAGGAATATTTTTATATTATTAAAATAAATTAAACTTGCAAATTATAAACTTAATTAAAATAAAAATATTGTTCGTTAGTCGATTCTGCTAGACGCTTCTCGGTTTTACTTCAGCCAACTTCCGTTTACACGGCACTCGAATTACAAGATTCTTATCGATAAGTAAACAAAAGATCCCCGATTTTTTAAATTAAAAATCATTTGTTATCTTCCCAATTTTTAAAATTTTTAAATTCATTTGTATATCTTAAGGATTTTCACATATCAAATATTACGTTTTAATTGTTAAGATTCTTTCACGGTATTGTTTACGTAAATACTTGAAAAAATACATAAAACTGTTTGTTTAACTTTTTCTTAACTATAAAAAAATTGCTGTTTAATTTTTACAACGTGCCCCAGGGTATTATATACAGCCTTACCTCTCCATGTTAAAAATGTCTTTCGGATTAAACGCCCCCAAAAACCTCGAAATGCGTTCTTTACATAGCGAGTTTGGGAGTACTCTTAAAGACGTTTTAAACATGGGGACGTTGGGGTGTTTTAAATACGATGGGGCAATCGTAAAAATTACGGGAGTTGCTATTATTTATTGTAAAAAATGATTTAAATTCATTTATTTGACAAAAATAAATGACATTTTCTATAAACATTTAATAACAGAATCTTTTTTCTGTTTTTTTATGTTGATGTTTCTACATTTAATTTTTTTTTTACTTTTCCTAGCGTTAAGCCAAGGCGAATGTTGAGAAAATAATTAATTGTGGATTTATTCCAACAGTCCATTGAAAAAAATCTTTAATATAAAGTCACGCTTATGCACATATGTTATTGTGCTATTCTTTTACAATTTAACGTTTAATTCAAGTTTTACCACATCTTTTTATTAAATTGTTAGGTGAAAGTAGAGATACTCCCAATAATTCCTCCTATAACGCACAACACTCCCTGCAACATACAATATCTCTGTCTGATGTCGCCAAGCTTTTCAAAAACCTTGATTTCAGTAAAGCAACTGACCCTGGCAGCATTCCAATCATTGTGCTGAAAAAGCTTCAACTAGAACTTGCCCCCCATATTACAAAACTCTTTAAGCGTTGCCTTAAAAAGAATGCTTCCCAAAACCCTGGAAAACCTCATCAGTATGTCCTATATTTAAGAATTTAGGTGATCAGTCATCCCCCTCTCAGTAAATACCAATAAGTCTCCTGTGTGTCATGAGTAAGTTGCTGCAATCCATATTAAGTAGAGAAGTAGTCAACCACCTCAGCAAAATAACCTACTTCGTGACATGCAATACGGTTTCCGTTCTGCCAGATCTACAGCAGAGATGATAACGATTATATCTCATAGGATTAGTGAATCTCTTGACAAAGGCTTCCTCTCATGGGAAATTTCTCTTGAGATATCAAAGGCTTTCGATAAGGTATGACATAACGGCCTCGTTCAAAAGATTTCCAGCTACGGTATTACTGAAAATGTTTTCTCGATCATTAAATCATTTCTCTTCGATAGGCTCATAAAAGTAGTGGTTGATTGGCAGAAATCAGATGCCCCCAATATCAATGCTGGTATCCCTCAGGGGTCCATCCTAGGCCCAACTTTCTTCCTGATATACATGAATGATCTCCCAAAAGACATACTTAAATCATTCGTTTACATCTATGCTGATGACACGACCTACTATGGCAACACATCAAAGGCAGTAAATTACAAATTTCTCTCAGATTCTCTCTCCTCGGATCTTGAGCGCGTGCTACAGTGGGGGAGGAGGCGGCGTGTTACATTTAATGCATCTAAAACCAAGCTCCCATCTTTACATCATCAACGCTCTTATCCCCATCTGGCATCAATTGAAATGGGTGGCTCTTGTCTAGGGGAAGCCCCATGTTTTGATAAGCTTCTGAGCTTGACCTGAAATGGAATACGTACATCAAGTCAGTTGGCAAGGTCGCTGGAAAAATGGTAGGCTCCTTCTACAGCTCCAGAAAATATCTCACAGCTGATTTAATTCTCTATCTGTATAAAAGCCAAGTACGTCCAAGGATGGAGTACTGCTGCCACATCTTGATAGGAATTGCAAAAAACAGCCTATCCTGCCTTGACAGAGTACAAAATAGGATATGTGGCCTAGTGGGTGATGCCCTTTTATCTTCCCTGCAACCTCTCTCCCACAAAAGAGACGCTGATAGCCTGTCTTTGTTTTATCGTTAGTACCATGACAGGTGTTCGTCTGACCTCAAATCTCTGGTCCCCCCTTCGTCAATCTTTCATGACAAACACCGGTCTAGCTGAAACCACGGTCAAAAATTTCCCAACTCCTTATCTGTGCCAAAATCTAAACGTAGATTCTATGAACAAAGTTTCTTTCTTAGAAGTACACTACTGTGGAACTCTGTTCCGGTTGCCTGTTTCCCACCTGACTACAACCTGAATGTCTTCAAGTCCAATGTAAACAAAATCCTGATGAACCGCTTCCTTAAGTAAGACACTTTATCAAACCTCTAACACTAACGTACTGTATACACAATAACCCTTATCTCCGAGTGGATTCCGGGCCTTGATAAGTGGAGGTTACCTTGTAAAAAAAAAGATACTCCGGTCGGTTTCTAATGTGTGGTAAATGAATCTGCCCCCCCTAAAAAACAGTGTACATTGGATGGTAACAATAATAAAAATTACCTCAGTCTCTAAGGATTTACTGATCGAGGAAAAAAACAGTATAGTTCCCCTTCTGTTTCACTCCCCCTCTTGCTTCCTTTCTTAGTATATCGCTCCATCCATCTCTCCCTCTATCTCTCTCTCAATCTATCTTCCCTCTATATTGCTCTTTTCATCTCTATTTGAGCCACTTTCTCTCTCTAACTCCCTGTATCTCTTTACCCTTTCTCTCCTTTCCTCTGTCTCACTCCCTCTCTGTTTCTAATTCTCTCTGCTCTCTGTGTATCTCTCAATCACCCCATCTCTTCTATCCCCGTTTTCTCTCTTTCCCTCTACATTTCTTTCTGCTAACTATATATATGTTCCTCTCCATCCTCCCATCTCTAATCCCTCATCCTATTTAAGTCTCCTAAATTAACTACAGTCAATAATGCATTGTCAAAACATGGGTAAATCCTATTTTAGTCACCTAATTTACTCACTGTAAGAATAAAAGTTATTTGGAAATTACTGCTACCTTGAACAGCAACAGGAGTAACCAGTAAAACATTTCTAATTACATTGATTTCGGTGACAAAACGGCATAGCTTAAGCCCTTGCGGCATGCGGAATACCTGCGACCTTGCTATCAAGTAGAACTATTTATTCTACTTTGAAACATGCAAGGTTTCAAAAATCCCATCATCGACATCTCCAAAACATCCAGTACGGGGAAAAATATTGCAGAAATGCAAACTTATTGCAAAATGGTACGCAAAAACATCACTTGAGGCTCTTGGTAAATCCTTGCAAGATTTGCCTAGCAATGTCAGACAATTTGGGAATCCAGTAATATTGCTTGCAGGAGATTTCAGACACATGTTACCTGTAATTCCTCAATAAACACCAGCAGATGAAATAAATGCTTGCCTATTTTTTGTGGCATGTGAAGACATTAAACTTAACTCAAAATATGCGCGTCCAGTTGTAGAATGCTCGATCCCCACATAAATTTTGGCATCACTTGTGGGAAATTGCGTAAGGAAAAGTGATGGCTGATCCGAGTTAAGGGCGACATTCATTGACTCTTAACTACTGTAATTTTATTACAGCTAAAGAAGAGTAGGTTTGCAAGGTTTTTTGTAGATATTCAAATTAATTATACAAATTCCACTTGACTGAGTGAACGAGCTATACTTGCAGCTCAATACAAAGACGCACATGCACTTAACGCTATTATTGAACGTAAAATCCCAAGTGAGGTAGTCAAATACAAATCCATGTACACTGTTGTGGAAGTAGATAAAGTGGTTAATTATCCAACAACTATATTTGTCAGGGATGGCACCGCATATACTGCAACTGAAAATTTGCGTACCAATTATCATGTTGTGAAATATAAATCAATCCAATCTTTGTAATGCCACATGGCTTGCAATAAGAAAATAAACACACAATATAATAGAAACACCAGTTTTAACAAGGTTGATATATCTTCATTCCACTTATTCCTATGTTTCCACCTAATACACCATTACACTTTAGGAAATTTCACTTTCCAATTTTATTGTCGTTTGCAATACAATCAACAAAGCTCGGGGAAAATCTTTACAACTGTGCGGCTTACAGTTACCCACTGACTGTTTTTCCTACGTGGCAATTTATGTTACGTGTTCAAGCATCACTAAACGAGAAAATAGCTATATCAGCTAAGAAAATGGAACAAGAAAAACAAAAACTGTGTACCCATATGGAATTGGAAATTAAACCTATAAGAAACATGCATTTTCTCATTTTGGAACTTTTACATTGCTCTAATTCGAGTTAAGGCAACGCATGGCAGGGTACAGCTATATGTATATATATATATATATATATATATATATATATATATATATAATATATATATATATATATATATATACGTTTTATTTTTTATTACCGTATCTTTCTGTTAAGTTACATTATTGTTTCAGATACCCGGCCGTTTTTTTTTTTTTTTGGCCGTCTGTAGCTTCCTCAGACTTTCACAGAAATACGATTTATATATTGATTGAGAGGAAGTAAATGCTGAGAGAAAATGACTGATATGATATTTGGAGAAAAATGTATAGACGACATCAGGCCCAGCAGACCTTAACTCGACTAGGTATTTATGCTGAGAAAATGTTCTTACTGTTGGCCGGATTAAAGCAATTATTTTTCTTAGAAATTTATTGGAATTTATTGAAATTTATAGAAATTCATACGGTGCTTAATGATCCAGGAAAGCTATAACACATTCTGCAATCTCGTATACATACATACATATATATATATATATATATATATATATATATATATATATATATATATATATATATATATATATATATATATATATATATATATGTTAGTGTTGGGACGAGTATCGGAATCTGGACGCGGAAATTCGGAAGATTTGGTGGTATCGGTATCTAAATCGGACAAATTGCTGCTAATTTTTCGAGGCCAAAATGATTCCTTTAATTGACTTTGCCATTCGATTTTGTTTAAATAAAAAATCTTCTACTACTAGTATCAATGAGAAAATAGTAAATATTTATTGATGTTAAAATACTAGTAAAATTAAAATCGATAGATCATCCTCTACAAATGTATTTTTACTACTTCATTTACTCACATAAATTTAATATACGAAAGTATAGATTTATGCGTAAACTTTAAGCATTTAATTCAAAAGTGCTCAATTCGTAGGTAGAGCTAGTTAGTAAATGTGTGTGCATATCTATATTTATATCTATCTATCTATCGATCGAGCTATCTATCAATCTATATATATATATATATATATATATATATATATATATATATATATAGTAAGTTATAATATGGCGATTAGGCTACACTGAATATTCCGCCTTTCATCCACTCTAGTCCACTTCAGGTTTATGCGCGAATTTTGTGGTTGTCTGTCGTTTTTTATACGCTCCTTTTATTGAAATTTTAGTAAGCCAATCAGTTTTCTAGTATCCACTGCGCCCTTCCTATCAGCCAATGAACATGCGCTCACCGGGCAAAGGCATATTTGACCTTTGGTTGCTCTTTTCTTTGTGGGTGCTCTATTTAGCCTGGGTATCTTGTTTCTTTACCAGTTTTAAATCTATGTTAGCGTGTTTATGTTAGTTTATATATATATATACATATATATATACATATATATACATACATATGTACATATATATATGCACACAAGTATGTGTGATAGTTTATGTATATTCATGTTTACTTAATTTATGTTTTCTATTGTTTTTGTTGATTTTAAAATTATTTTGTATCGCTATCCTAGCGTAAATTTTATCCTGTGAAAACAGTTGTTCGCTATTTATCTTCTACAGTTTAATAGATGTTGGGTTTCTTTAAATGGAGGATAGCAATTTTTCATGAAGGCATAATCAACATTGGTCGTATAGCTCTCTACATGTGGTAGGTTCTCTTATAATTTTCCATTCGACTACCGGCCAATATCCGCTGTCCTTGAGTTCTCAGTATTTATTTGCTAGCGTTGTTTTCATACGGTGGTTTTTTATTGTTGAATGTAATTTTGTGGTCATAATAAGAAACCTAGAGTGGATGAAACGCGGAATATTCAGTGTAGCTTAATCGCCGTATATATTTTATCACTTACTAACAAGCTCTACCTATGTATTGAGCACTTTTGAAGTAAATACTTAAGGTTTACGTATAAATTTATAATTTCGTATTAATTTTATGTGATTAAATGAAGTAGTTATATATATATATATATACATATATATATATATATATATATATATATATATATATATAGCTTAATGTAAAAGGAAAAGAGAAAGTTCAATTTCACAAACGGAGATTTATCCAAAACATGCCAAGCCCACCACTTATTATTGGAGCTTATACAAAAGGACAGCAAGAGTATGAAATGAAGACACAAAACTATATATTGACAGATATAGAATGGACCATTTATTGAATAAGGGAATAAAGGCAAAATTTGGAAGATGGAATGAACTCTTTATGCCAGGGTATTTCAAAGCCTAATGCTTCTCATCAGAAGAGCAGAAACGGTGCTATGTAGCATGGAGAAGATGCGGCGTCTAGCGTAATGTTCATTAGGGACGATAAAGATTACGGGGAATTATAGAATGTTGGGGGAAGCTTTATTTAATTCTAAATAAATGAGGAGAAGTTTGTTATATGTAGTATGATATAGAACATTGTTTATGGTCTTATACATAGTATTCATATTACGGGGTATATGCATTATGGTTAAATAGGTGGTAGATTGTTTCTGCGTGGTAATTTATTTTAACGATTTGTGGGGTGTCTATTTTCTATGGAGTAGGTAATTTTGATTCGTGCCTTCTAAACCGCAAATGGCGGCTATAAAATCGCTTATAATTTGGGGGGTATGCAAGGTTGTAAACCTGAAAGCTTATATGTTACAATAAATTTATAAGGTTCTTCTGTTATGATATAGGGAGTATGATTATAAGGGGCGGTCGGAGATAAGGGTTGCAATAACTATGAGTGCGTTTAAATTAATGCAAATTGTTAAGTATACATATTGATTTAAAAGTGGAGGAGTAAGGTCACCATTACTACTTATGAGAGTGATAAAAATATACCAATTAATAGTAAGATAATTATAATAGTACGAAAGATAATAGTAATGAAAATATATTAATAGTAGTAATAATAAAGATGAAAATAAAATAGAAGTAAAATTGAAGATACAAATAAAGATGAAGATAAAGACAAAATTAAAGATAGACATAAAAATTACACATTAAACATATTATTACCAATGGTCGTCATTAAAGTACATTCAGAGTTTATGTTAATAACAGTGAAAATGGAGATAATGGTAGCGGTTATGGTAGCAATGACGGGGATAGTAACGGGGATGATAATAATAACAGCAATTATAATGATGATTATAATAATAATAATGATAAAACAATAAAAATCAAAATAGTAATAGCGTTAAAACAATGCATTAATAATAATGATAATAATAAAGATAACAGTAACAATACTTCTATCACTACCTCCACCACACCACCACCACCACTAAAAATAATAATAATGAAAATACTGTAAATACTAATTATTGGGGGTGCGAAAAAGAAACGGATGCTTACAAGTGGGGTTAGTCAGAGTAGCAGAAAATGAGGTTGAGTAGTCAGGGGTAAGTGGCCCCGTACGAATAAAGTAAAATAAAGAATATATATTTATAGTCCACCTTAAAACTTTAAATTTCTTAAAGTTCGATTCTAAAAACTATCTTGGTGTCCTATTATATATATATATATGTGTGTGTGTGGGTATGTGTGTGTGTTAAAATCATCATAACTAAAAAAAAAGCTAAACCCCTTCAAACCTAACCCCCTCCAATTCCTAAGTTTGTTTAATAATATCCCTCTACTCGTTGGTCAATATCGTCTTTGTTAGAAGAATAAACTTGGAGATTATATCCAGTTATTCGAGTTCATGCATAATATATCGGAAGATGGACAGGAACGTCCTTGAATTAATTCCGAGAACTTAGTTCATATTCGAATCAAAGAATAATTTGCTCTGAGAAATAGGAGCATCTGGAACAATACACTGAATGTAATTCTCGCAGATTTGAGGTGGCGTTCATCATCACAAGACATACTTAATCCTTTCATCGATGTATGAGTGTTTCTATGCTACTCTCTGGTGCCATGGATTCATTATAATTTAGCATGTTACGCTGGTATTAGTATCCGCATTGAAATAATATGGGAATAGTATTCACGACATGGAGCAATATTAAGCAAATCCAGTGAACCTAGGTAAAACTATTCTTTTTTTATAAAATACAAACACACATGTATATACATATATATATATATATATATATATATATATATATATATATATATATATATATATGTATATTGATATTGATATATTTACATACGTATATAAAATATATATGCATAGATACATATACACACACACACACACACACACATATATATATATATATATATATATATATATATATATATATATATATATATAATCTCCCGGAAAACAAGCTGGCAGCTCACAGGAGGCATGGCAGCTTAATCTGGATGTCTAAATCTTGACTATGTGCTCGTACCTCGAATTCACAATCGATCGGGATTCGAAACGTGCGTCTCGTGCAAACCTGTCAAGTAATTAGCGACTTGCGCACCCGTGCAACACACAATAAAAGCTATCAATAAACACACTGATCCGACAAACCGCTGCAAAATCAGAATCTGAAAATTGATTCCTGGATTTCGATTCGCTTGTTGTCATTGCTATTGTTGGCTGTGAAGTTGCTTCATTGACACAGTGGTTCTGGCTAGCTCACCAAAGTTAACTGCCGTTTAGCCTGCCTATTGCAAGATGTGTACACATTTGAGAAGGTTAGGCGCTTTACGTACCGTGCCGAAACTTAGAAAGTTCCAGGTTCATGCCTGGGGGCGCATTAATTTACTGAGAGAGATTTATTTCTAGTCTACCCTAAGACATGCATCTAGAAGACAATCACTCTGATGTAAAAATCATGTCGTCTACCGTATACTCCGTCGGGTGGCAATCAACTTCACTTACAAAAATTAGCAGTAATTCGAAAGATGTGATTGGTTCTACGCAAATATTTTTCATCTACAAACAAATTATCTGTTTGGATTTTCGAGCAACTCAGTTTTCGTGGCGGAAATCGAAATTAAAGATTATTGCTGTTTAAAAACCGTTGGTTTTCAATATTTTTAGAATATACGCCTTTTATTCTTTACTATTTTAATTCAAATTTACTGATAAATCTAATTCCACAATAACCTTATTATTATTGCAAATCCGGGCTCTGCGATGTTTCATATATTGAATATTTTGAAACTGTGCGTACTGATTTTCTTTTTCTCTTTTTAGAATAATACGTGTTTATTTTTAATGCTGATTATAGTGTAATATTCTTTTTTTTCTTTTTTTCCAATCGACGTCGCAAATGGCTTCATACATTCAAACAAAGCGTTGATGTAGTGTTTTGCTCACGACCGTTCTCATTGTGTTCCATATCGTATTTTGCGTAAACGGCGGTTTGCGATCAGGGTGAGGCTTAATGGTCAAGTTTTAAGAATTAAATATTACACATTTTTAGATGTTCTCCCAATTCCTCTTGTATGTTTAACATTTATTCAGTTGTCTTCTGTTGTAGAATCTGTTGTGTTTGTGGATCGTGTAGTATGCCTTGGTTTTGTATTTCTTGTTGCTGATGGAACATGTGCACTATGTTAATCTTGTAGATTTTTCTAATCAGAACGAGAAAAAAATCTGTAATTCTATCTATTACATTTAATTGTATACGTTTAAACAATTTAATTTTTCTTAGAAGAAAAAAAATGTATAGACAGAAATCTTGCTATCGTTTCCCTTCAGTTTATATAGACATATTTTTAAGTACAGTTTTTAAGACAACGAGATTCCTTCAATAATTTTCCGGGCATTTAAGACCTTAAGTAATAAAACATATTTGGCGCGTTTACTGTAAGATGCTTTACCGTTTTTATCTGTCAACGTGAACACAAATATAGTGTCTTTAATTGAAGAAAATTAGTAACACCTTTATCCCTTCCAAAAAATACTACACCTAAACGGTAAAGATCCTTAGATGCTCAGGCACATTTTATACTAATTTTGCACGATTTACACTAGTAAGCCCGATGCCTTACTAACTTCACTTTTATATTCTTTGAGGTTTACTTCTTCTCTTACCGTACTTAAAGGAAATATAAACAAATACCTGATTGCTCGACCGCTCTATATGATGCTATGTAGCCTACTCTGTTAAACGGACACTGTGCTTTGTTTATTGTGATTATGATTTATATATATATATATATATATATATATATATATGTATATATATGTGTGTGTGTGTGTGTGGGTGTGGGTGTGTGGGTGTGTATATGTGTGTGTGTGTGGGTGTGTGTGTATATATGTGTGTGTGTGTGTGGGTGTGTGTGTGTGTGTGTGTGTGTGTGTGTGACGATACGTCCCGGTTGGATATCCCCAAATGAATTTATACCCCAAACGTATCGTAAAAAAAGGATGATGATGTACGTGCCGGCTGTAAAATTATCAAACCCCAGTAGCACTTACCCAGGTGCTGGACAGTACTTCCGTCGTAGAATTTCCTTATAATATTCACGGTTGACTAAATGCCAGTCAATGAATAACGGAACCACACATTTATATTTATATTATACACATGCCAATTATTGTGCGTTATAAATCCATTATCGAGACAAAATATTAAGGGGAAAAATAACGAGAAAGAAACAAGCAGACACTGTTCAACGGGTAAAAAAAGGGTGGGGGGAACATTAAAGAACACTTTTGAAATACGCATAGCCTCTTTTCTTTCCGTCCCTTTTCTTTTTATTTTTTTCGCGTGGAAAATGTTTGAGTTATGTGAGGCAGTTGAAATCTTTCAAAATAAAAAAAAAACAGTGCAAGTTGACATTTGTGATATAAGGGGGATATTGAATAGTACTTAACTGTGAGGGCGTGAATTCGATCGATGATTAGGTATCTGAAAAAGTGATGGGGTGATGGTCACCTCTGTATTATGCTGTTTTCCCGTGAATATATATATATATATATATATATATATATATATATATATATATGCAGCTGAATGTGTATGTGTGTGTCTGGTCACAACTAGGCTCCTAAATGGTTGACTATTTTAAAAACCTGATTACATGTTATGATAGAAGATGTATCGAGACACATGTATGGGTATGTTTGATCTGGCAGAACGGTGGTTCATTAAAATTGTGGGGGCTGCGTTCTGGCCTGCTCCACAATGTATGAAAATAAAAAAAAATTAAAATTGAAAAAAAGTTTACAAGTGTTTTTTTATATAAATGTACATAATAATACTTTGATAAGTATGTTTTAACTTAAATAGGGATGGTATAATAAAACTGTGGGATCTGCGTTCGGGCATGGCCTCCATAAAATGGAAATAGGCAAAAACTTTAATAAAGATTTTCATATCTATATTTTGATAATTATGTTTCAGTTTGAAGAAATATAGTATAATAATATTTTGGGGTGTTCGTTCGTGCCTGACTTCCATAGAATGGAAATATGTCAGTTTAATAACGTTTTTTTTTTTAAATATAGATCAACAGAATATGGTGATAAGTGTTTCAGTGTGAACAGGTATGGAATAATAAATTATGGGGTTTATATATTTTATTTTTACTTTCATCATATTTTGCTTTAGGTGCGATATCTCCAAATTGGAAGCTATCTTTTTACAACCATTCCTTTTCATACCCTATCATACTTTCATAAATCAGAGTCCATTTTCTGTAGGCTGTTTTTGAACCCAATCAACGACGGGTACATTTGCTAGTATATATATATATATATATATATATATATATGTGTGTGTGTGTGTGGGTGTGTGTGTATATATATGTGTGTATATTTGTCTTTACATAAGCAGTAGTTTGTTGCTACACAGCCATGAGCATGTTTCGGTCTACAAGTATTTACCAACTAGAGACCTCACCAGGCAAAAACCCTTATTTCCGAAAAAGGAATTCAATATATATATATATATATATATATATATATATATATATATATATATATATATATATATATATATATGTATATGCACATGTATATTTATATAGCTATATATTTGTCTTTATATAAGCAGTAGTTTGTTTCTACACATTCATGGTTTTTTTTTAATTCCGCTAGATGTAAAGACGTAGTTAACTTACCCTATTCTTTATTGAGCACTCTCATATGAACCTCGTTATATTTCACTAGTTAACCTACCTTTGTAAAATAACAGCCCCAAATTATATATATATATATATATATATACATACATATATTTATTGCGAGGACTCGCAGAATATAACGACATATACTTCACTTAACTCTCTAAATAGACCGAGTAATATTGCCTATGTAAATGACCTTTGCACGTTCGTTGTAGCTTAGCGAAATCCATTATCACATTTGCTTCATTTATTATGTGCTTATTTTTAACGTATATCATTGTTTACGCTTTCTTTAGTAACCCGTCTGGGCATCGATAAAATTTCTATGAGGCCCTCAGAATTTACAAAATTGTATTTTCACAATAGCCCGACGATAAATAACTCACATTAAGAAAGAATCCCCCACAACCCTATTTGTTTTGAGCAAAACAGGAAAACTATATAAGTAATTACACACCGAACATATCGAAAACAAAAACAATTAGCATTTTTACGAATATAATGTTTTTTCAATTTCGACAACAAAATTACCGCAAAGATATAAAATAAAAAAAGAAAAAAATTGTTTTGTCCGACATTAATAAGAAACATGTACTAAATTGATTTCCAGTTCAAATTAAAAAGAATAAAATGGAATAATGTATCTATCCGATTACGTATAATACGTAAACTATTCCAAACTTAAACTATAAACTGTAATTTGTAATATTACAACGTTTTTTCTCAAGTAAAGGTTGCTATTGAGAAAATTCTGTACACGCTTAACCGCATTAAAGAGATGTTTCTAAGGAGGTTACAACATCAACAAAAATGTCAGCAACCACAACAGGAAAAAATAAACTTGCAATTAATTTTTGTTGGAAAACAGCTTATGTCGTTATAACCCTGAACTCACTTCTTGACATGCAGGTAAACCATACTCACATAAATGCAATAATATATCTAAAGAACTGAGTAACGTACACCTAGTTTTAGTGGATCCCGGACATTAACTGATATAAATTCAAATGCAAATAAGACAAAGCTTGTTTCATTCAACAATTAAACAAAATATTTCAATCACATATTATCATTGTAAATAGAAGTCTACATGTAAAATATAAGTTCTGTGTGACGAACTTTTATACGAATCATACATTTGGACAGATACACAAAAGATATTGCAAATGTACCTGCAAATAATATTGCTCCCCTCCCCCGTGTTAGAATCTTACTCCCATCTTCTATGATTCTGTATCTTTATACATACTCTAAATGTCCATCCATGGATTATCGTTGCATCTCCAGCCGTTATAAACTACTAGTATCTTATTGGGGTCAAAAAACTGTATCTACTTTATATGTCCCTTTTTGTTAACTAGGCACTAATAACCGCAATGAGGCATACACCTGCTTGCGCCCCAAGACTTTGCCGTGAATACCCGCGAAAAATAAGATAATAATTTTTACACCACTCTTTCTATGGAGTTGTCCGTAGATGTCGGAAAGAATTTAACTATTATAGATTCTTCCAGTTAAGTGAACCGCTTCGGAATTTCATTTCTATTTCCTAGTTTGTAGACTGCACTAGTATGCAAAACCTTTCACTTTCGTTTTAGTGTGTTCCTGTATTAATGAGCATTAGTTTATAGTATAATCTAAAGTCCCAGTGATAATATTAATAATTTACTTCAATGTATAACATAGACTGTTTTTAGTAAGATATACTTTAGATTAAAAATTACCAATTCCACAGTTGTAATGTACCTACTATTTTAGTACCTTAATATTAGAATGTATCTTACATTTTATTGAATATGACTATTCTTTATTAGCTATTCTGAAAGTACCGCACGTCTATTTCTTGCGAAGACTTGTGTATATAGCTGTATGAAAATCATTTATAATTGGCCAATTATACCAGTAATAAATGCGGAATATTCTAAACGTTTTGTGAAAAACTTGCTCGAATATTGCATTTACAAAACAGCGTCGCTGATTATCTGAGATTTCAATATGTTATATGTGGTGTCCACTGCGCTAGGGTAATTAATGAACGGTAAATGATTCTGCGAAACTGGGAAAGAAAAGCCAGTTGAAAATTTCGGACAATAGGAAATATTTGCAACTGACGTGATCATATACTTTTCACTATATATTTGCACACAATATGCTACATAGTGAAAGTTATATATATATATATATATATATATATATATATATATACATATATAAATTAATACATGTCTCTGATATTATTTTCCTCTCGCGATATATATATATATATATATATATATATATATATATACATAATTGCGAGCTTAATTAAAGGTATTGCGCTTGTTAGTATACGCATTCAGACATTCGTGTTCAGAAAATAATTGAATATGATAACGTTGCTACGAAGTTCTATAACTGTTTCTTATAAATATAAACATACATATACACTAGCCGACCGCCCAAGATTGCCTGGTCGTGAAATAGGCTTAAATATTATATTTCCATTAATGTGGATTCCATATTTCTTATCATTCAAGCTATGCCTGCACGACCACGCGTTGTCGTGCATTTGTTTTGTGTTTAGGGGCACGAGCGCGCGCAAAAACACGCATCGTGAACGACCCGTAACAAAACAAACTTAAATAATTTAAAAGAGAAGACAAAAAATAACTGCGTTTACTATTTGGTACGGAGAATCGAAGAAAAACAATTCTCTCTGTAAGTGTTAGTTATGTTTGTAGCATGGAGGCTTTTTTAAGGGGGCTAGTTTCGTGGTTACAATGTGTGTAGGTAACGGTAAGGGTATTAATACGTATAATTACGATTATTAGCGATGAAGATTTTTTATAGTTGGTTTACTATTTCTCAAATGATTGATTTGTGTAGAGAGAAACCACATATTTCTGAGGGTCTGACGCGTCCCTTTTTTAAATAATAGTGCTTTCCCCGAATGTCAATTCTCAGCCAATGAGAAAAGCTGGAAATTTCAAATAGAAAAATTATTGTTGAATAATCGATATCTGGAAATATAATTGTATATGAACTAGTCACAAATGGAGCCTGGGGAAAATAGTTATAAGTTGTGCATATGGTCTCGGTAAATAGTAAGGACGCAAAAAAGATGTAGAGGACATTTCTTTTCTTATTTAAATATTATTACGTGCATAAAAGTAAGTTATCCATAGATATGCATGTTCAAAGTACCAAGTCTCATCAGTATGGTAAGACTTTGTTGACAAGATCATGAGAACTTAATTTTTATGCATGTTTTTTATCGCTATAAATGTGAGATTGCTGATTTATATTTTTTATTAGAATACAATGGTATATTTTCTTATCCTTGCCCAAGAACTCTTAAGACAGAAGTTATCTGCCCTTTGTTTACATTTCAGTAGCCCCAATTTTTGGGACATATTATTTGTAATTAATAATCTATTATTTAAATATTTTTATATTGTAAGTTATCCATAGACAAGCATGTATCAAAGTATCACTTCTCATCAGTATTGCTAGACTTTGTTGAAAAGATCATGAGGACCTTATCAATTTTTATGCATGATTTCTGTCGCTATAAATGTAAGATTCTTGATTTATTAATTTTTTTATTAGCGATTGTGTTGTATTCTTTTATTTTTTCTCGCTCCCTGAGCGCTCTTAAGAGATAAGAAAAGAGAGACGACTACAGGCAGGAGACAGATAACTTCTCTTTTCTTCTTCTTCTTCTTCTTCTTCTTCTACAGAGCGCTCAGTGAGCGAGCAAAAAAGAAGAAAAATACCACAGAATTGCTAATAAAAAAATCTATAATCTTATATTTATAGCGATAAAAATCGTGCATAAAAATGGATAAGGTGTCGGAGGTTTTGTTGTAAAACACCAGGCTGTTTACGAGCGGTGACGAGTTCGATTCATGTCCAGAAATCTTGCTATACTAGTGAGTAGGGCTATTCGTTACAATCTTTTGACGCTCGAGTATATATCAGTTTATATCTTATAGGTGTTTAGTGTTGAGTGATATGGTTCAATTGATTGTGTCTGTGTCGGATATATACTAGAGAGTCCAAACAATCATAAGAACATTCTCTTGTCATAGCCCTACTAATCAGAAGACATATATATGTGTGAATGTGTGTGCGCGCGTGTGTGTGTGTGTGCGCGCGCGGGCGCGTGTGTGTACAGCCGCAGCGTTGAATGTGTGCGAGGTGTGATAGCCAAGTTTGGGGGAGAGGGGTGCCCAACTCTGTAATCAAGATGAAGTCAGGTAACCCTGCTGGGAAACAACAGAGTTTGTTTTTTTCTAGATTGAAATGTAATTTAATGTGCATAGCTTCAATTATTTTTTAGCTTCTCTACGTTGGTTTGGTGATCTATTGCTTTTGTGTTGGCAACATATCTTCGTAGGAGAAGCAGTTATGTATTTTTATATCTCAATGTGGTAAAATTTAACTTCATTCCATATTATATGATACTGTGGAGTAACAGAGAAGTTGTTGTACTCAAAGTTACAATCTGTATTATTGTTATTATTGGGGCATGTTAGAGTAGATGATACATTTTTTCTATTAATTTTTTTGATTAATAATTTTGTAGTCTAATCTTATTGTAATCTGTGAAGGACACACACCTTTCCGTTCCAATTACTTTCACCTCAAGCCACTTCTTAGCCGTAGAAAATCATAATAAAGAGGAGGCAAAGGATGACGTTAAAACGAAGCAATGCTGCAAAAGTTAAGGAAAACAAATCCTTTACTCGACAATCTAAGATGTTCACTTTGTTCGCATTACCAACATCTTCAACATTTTCTATGATAAAATGGCGACGCGTCTAGCCATGATTTTATGTTGTTGTTGAAATTAATAATAATTCTGATTTCGTTTATCAACGTCTCTCTGGAAACGTATGGCATTCATTTCCAGAGGATGCCCCTCAATCACGGCTTTAAACCAGGAGATTGCCTTACAATCCTACAGTTTGTTTTTATAATCCAATAATAATAATAATAATAATAATAATAATAATAATAATAATAATAATAATAATAATAATAATAATTATTATTATTATTATTATTATTATTATTATCATTATTATTATTATTATTATGTATTCTTGGCTCACATAGAGCTTTCACACAAGTCAACAAACGATCTGATTGGAAACATGTGGTGTTATCTGGAGGCTGAGTGACAACAAGTCTCCCCAGACGTCCAGTTCTCTCCACCTCATTCGATAGCATTTGCAAATGAATTTGCATCATCGCAACATCCCCTTCCCATTTATTTCTCGCCGGCAGTGGCCATTGATTTATACTGTAATTTGAGTGGCACTTATCATTATTATTATTATTATTATTATTATTATTATTATTATTATTATTATTATTATTATTATTGTTGTTGTTGTAGTAGTAGTAGTAGTAGTAGTAGAAGAAGAAGAATCATGAAAAAATCCTGTAATATTGTAAGGTAATCACACTGCACTCTCGCCTTCCTATTTTCCTAAGTATCACTATAAACTGGCGCCACACAAAGTTATTCGTGTCAAATAGGACGGAATATCAAAGAGAGAAAGCACTAACGAGACCTTCACTTGATGTATGCAATAGAAAATGATTTTTTGGAAGACTTAATGTAACCTTAATTCCAGTGAAGACCACTGATCGCTACCAACGAATATCACCGGTAAACGGTTATTGAGATAACACAAAACAATTTGTTACGGTTAGTAAAAGAGGTGGTGTTCTTAAAACTTTCCGGAGTCTTGGTATTACAAAGACTCTAGGAGAACTAACAGGTTGTATTCTTACCAGAAGTCTTTGAAGGAGAGTGGGAACACTCTCATTGATCTGGTCTTTTGATCGAGCTGTATCAGGACAAATAAAAAACTCTGATAGCTCAATCAGCAAACCAAAAAACCAGGAACTGAGCCAGCTCGATCAGAAGACTATGCACAACGCACGACACCCGCAGGACGATCTTAACCGACTCTAGGTACAAAGGAAAGACGGGAGAAGGAGACAGGTTTGTATAGAAAACTGTGGGATTGACACCAAAAACAAAAGTAGAAAAATGCATAATGAGAAACTGAAAGAATAACCATAGCAGAGAGAGACACACTGAAAAACTCAATAACACAGAAAACAGAGAGACATAGGATAAGAAACAACTACACGGAGGATTCAAAAGGATGACAAAAGATGAAAATGACGAAAACACTTGGACATTAATGCGAAATGGAGACATAAGCCGAGGAACTGAATCCTTAATAACTGCAGCACAAGACAATCCGATAAGAACCAAACCCATCAAAGCAAAGATCTACAAACATAAGAACACAGCAAATGCAGACACTGTGGACAAAGAGACTAGACAGTAGACCATATAATAAGAGAATGCAGCAAACTGACCAATAAGGAATGCAAGAAGAGACACGGCCAAATCTGAAGGGTTGTACCCTGAGAATTATGCAAACGACTTAATCACGAACGCACCGACACGGATTACAAATAAAAGCCGGCAACAGTACTTGAAAACGAGAAATACAAACTCCTTAAGGACATGGGCATACAGACGATAAACCCATCAAAGCAAGAAGATCGGATTTCGTAATAATTAACAAGCAAGAAAAGCCCTGTCAGATCGTATACTTTATTGTTCCAGCTGCCTACAGGGTTCATATCAAAGAAAAGAAAAACTGAGCAAATACACAGAGCTAGCCAGAGAGCTGAAAAAGATATGGACGATGAAGTAAATCAAAATAATACCTATAATAAATAGAGCACTAGGAACAATCCCGAAAATTTTTGAAAAATGAATGGGAGAAATTGGAAACACAAGAATGACTGGAAAAATACAACGAACAACAATCATGAAAACAGATGAAATAAGTGCGCGCCAGGCAAACTGCTGCAAAGGAAAAATATGAAGTACTACATGTACATGAAACAAAGGACACTGAAGCCGCATATCTATAAGTTATATAACACTTCCCCCATCCTCTCATTACCACATTACTGCCCCCCAAAGTGAGACCAAATAACCAATTAGAGTCAAGGAAGAAGGGAAGACCGGGTTAGTAATCAGACCTCCGCCGGATGAATGCGAGGGGTATCCGGGGTTGCCCGGGTGTTTGTAGGTGTGTGTGGTGTTAAATAAAAAAGAAACCGGAGGGTAGGATCGAAGCCGAAGCCCTGAGGCGAAGTTTAAAAAAAAATAGAATATATTTGTTGTTTTCTAGTCGTTTTCTATTTAACGCATAGTTGGGACCCTAACAGGTACTACCACTCCGGGTCAGAGTGGACCTGGGAACAATGACAATTAAAGGGTGGCTCCACAGTCCCTAAAGACCGCGAGCTGGGGCCTCACCACTGGATATAGTTTAAGGTCATATCCAGGAGTAAGTGTAGTAAGTTAAAAAGCATAAAAAATATCACTGGAAGATAAGCTGTATGTACTCGGAAATAATTGAAGCATTGGTTAGAGTTAGCAGGGACTGTTGGTAAAAATGAAACGTCATGGTTAGCCTGGGTAGTATTTTTTGTCTAGAATGGGATTTTAAAGAGAAACAGAAAATCTTACATTTGCGCCTCAGAGAAGGCACTAAATACTGATGCTATAATTAGAGTTATCTTTGGCAATAGCTGATCTGATAAGTTGAGACTGTTTGGTGTAAATCTTGAAACAATGCCAATAAGTGTTAGTGCGTGGTTTATATTTACTTAAAATAGTACAAATATCGCCAGGACAAAGCATGGGTACATCTGCGTTGTGTTTTGTGCCAAAATTTTGGAATCCGGGTGAAGGACAAGTGGTTCCAACATCAACCATAATCGGTATTATAAACAAAAGATGTTAAAATTGAGTGGGATTTTACGATTCAGTGTGACTAGGAGATAACTTGCAGATATTGTAGTATTAAATAAAACGATAAATAATACAAAATTATTATTGCGAGTTCTCTAAACGACATCAATTCAGCAGGTAAAGAAGATGAAAAAAAACGGGACTATCGGAAACTGGGAGTAGAGATTGCTAAGTTGTGGAATATGAAAACGCCCGTCGTGCCAATAATCATAGTTACGCTTGGCTTAATTCCAAATGATCGTGAGAAACGGTTGAACTGATACAATATAACTTTATTCTAGAGGCTAGTTCTGTTTGACACATCAAACATTTTCTCGCCAAGTGCTTTCCATCTGATTGAATTGATTTGGTGTAAAAGCTCGCCCTTAACTGTAGAAAACGGCGTGAAATACAACACTGTGAAGTTAACCAATACAATGATGAAAATCATCCACTTACCGGTGATATCCCTCTTAAATATCATACTGTAATATTTTCATTTATGTTTTGTTAGCAATGCTGTATAATACAAGACAAAATGACAAAACTAATGCCGCGTAATTCTTCTTTTATAGTGAGGAGAAAATGATGAAATAAAGATAACCATATCAAAACGATTGGTGTACATAATGATTGTTGATTACGGACAATGCTGAATGAAAAAGTATTCTTTAATCATCCAATAAAAACTGTCACCTACATACCAAATATAATACAGCATTAATAGCAGTTAACAATATATAATTAAATGAAAGTATGGACATGTATAATATTGGTAATGATTATAACTCAAGGAACAATTGCATGTTGACCATATTCTCGCGACAAATCCTAAGATTCGTGAACTTATAAACATGCTGGCTGGGCTCTGCATTATACTATGATACTCACGCGCTCAATGATTGTTTTTTTTTTTTTTTTTTGTAGACACTTTCCGGGTTAAAACAATACGAAATAACATGCTAGTTTTCTCCTTTTTCATCTCAAACAAATTGAAAAGTATTAACACATGTGATGATGGCTGCACATCTATGTACTCAATTTACGAAGAATTTAGGTCATTAATTTGACACATATTTTCGATGGTCACGAAATCGATCAATATGTGGAAGATGTATTTCAATCCTTACCGTATTTGAGGGCATCTACAGTAAGAATTCCTCAACAAACATTGCACAGTTTTTTTTTTAATTATTAAATAAGAGGATTTATATTGAGTCTACCATAAAAATAAACAAACTTAGCAGCCTTAATTTGTAAGCTGGTGATGAACTTTATAACCCATGCTCCGTACGTTTCCTGTGACAAAAAATGGATCCAATGATATCAGCTGCGAATCTCTTATTTGCTTTAATTCTCTAAGACATCTGCTTTTACTTATGTTTTCATATATTTTAATAATACACCTTTGCCTAGTAATTCCGATGAACTAAATTAAATATAAAACATATCAAATTATAGCACCTCTTGCTGTTATATATTTTCTTTTTAATATTACGTTTCTGAATTATTAAATTCCCGATAGAACTTACGGTATAACCGAATAAAACACCATAATACATAAAGAAAGGAACATTATTGCCCACGATGTTTTTCTTACGATCAGTAACCATTCAGATTGTTTAAAAGATAAAATGAAATAGACGCAAATTGTTTAATGTTATCATAGATAATCACGTTGACACACCGATTCTCGCTGGACCGCCGAAGTTAGGAAACGTTTATCATGGCCAGTGCTAAACGAGTGCCCATTTGGGACTTCCAGCTGCTGTAAGTGCTCTCTGTTTATCTCGCCAGTGTTTCCAGTCGTCCTGAACTTGTCGTTTCTACTGGACTCAAACAGTGTCGATTCAGGAGAGGTGTGGTAAGCAATTGCGCATTCTCTGCAAAAACATTACATGCGAAGTCCCCTCCCCCTTACAGGTGGTATCCTTTGGGTTTCGAGACTGAACGAAAGTATCGTATATATATATTCTTAGAATTCCAGAAGGATTTTATTTTTATTGGATGTGACATGGTCGGATACTTCGCTATATGGAGAAGTGGAAAATAAGGCCTTCCTTAATCTATATAATATTAATTGTTGGACGAGTACAATACTTCGTAAAATTCATTTCAAAGTAGGTCGCTAGGAAAGCAAGACTAGATGTTCTGAAAGAAAGCGGTGAATTATATTATAATTTTTATGTAAGATTTAATTTCCATACAATGCTTATAATTGCCTTGCGGTTTAGTAGAGTTTTGTAAATGATGGAAAAATCAATGCAATCATTTAAACATTCAAAATAAAAGTTAATGGATTTCACATGTTCACTTATGACACAAAATACCATCACTTAATAAAGATATTACATTAAAACGCGCTTTATTGTTGTCTTAAATTGAAATAAAGTCTTTTTAAATATGTTTTAAACACACACACACACACCTACACACACAAACACACACACACACACACACACACACACACACATATATATATATATATATATATATATAATGTCACAGATTCAATATCAAGATAATTATCCTGTCAGGTATTACATTGAGGGAATACTTTCAAAACTTACAGGGATACCTATATAGACATGGTGTCCTCCTCATCACGAAAGATAGAACCAGGCAATATAATAACGCAATAAAGAAATTACATGAGTTATGTTGAAACTATGGCCTCTCAATTGAGATTGATCTCAATAAAAAAATATCCAACTTCCTAGATATATCCTTACATTTAGCGTCGGAAACCTACCCCCCGTACCATAAGCCAAACTTGAGCCTATTCTATGTGCATAAGCAATCGAATCATCCCAGATCTATTATATATATATATATATATATATACATATATATATATATATATACGTATGTATGTAGATACATATACGTATATATGTAGATACATATATGTATTTATATATGCATATATATGTATATACATAATAAATATATGCATATATATGCATATATAATAGATATATGCATATATATATACAATATATATATATGTATATATGTACATATATCTATTATATATATATATATATGTATATAATATATATATATATGTATATATATGTATATATATAATATATATGCATATATACGCACATATATAATATATATGTATATATATGTATATATATAATAGATATATGCATATATACGCACATATATAATAGATATATACATATATATATATATATATATATATATATGTATATGCACGAACAATGTTCCTGAAATAGTGCCTTCTATTTATATTCCTCGCACATTAATCTGAAAGGAGTGTTGTGATGACTTAACTTATATATTTATGACCTAAAATCTCCATAACTTCGTTGAAGATAATGTGGTTTTCACAGTCTAGAAGGAACCTATATCATAAACGAGCATCAGCAGCAGCGGATATGCTTTATCGAAATCTTTACAAACTGCATTGAGAAGTGTGGTAGGTAAACCAATGGATTCTCATGCACTAAACATCTTATGTGTTCTAGTAAAACTCTCTTTTTTGTACTCGCTTAGCTATTTGTGTTATGTACAATAAAATGCTGTACAATTTAAACGAACTCTCATGACAAACCACGCTTCGCATGCCTATACAGCATTTACCCTGTCTCTCGATTATAAGAAATTCATTAAGGATGCATTTGTATTACCTTTTAAGCGGCTCTTAAACCATGAACTTTTTGATATTTTAAATAATGTATTTCACATGCCTATATTAATATTTCACAGGAGATAAAATAAAAAAAGAAAGGGGTTCATTTTGTTTGCGGTTTTAATGAAAACAGTTAATGTCATTTTTATATTTTCATTATGGATTTTACATATAAAAAACACAATTCAAATTTTAATCCAAAAAATATTGATTTCTGAAAGATAATAATTTTACACAACTAAGGAGAAGTTAGACACATTTATTTTGTTGGTGCATTTTATTTTTTAATTAGGAGGGGCATTGAATACACGCTGAAGATTTCCGGTTTGAAGAGACGGAACAATTCTGCTAATGGTTGAGATCATCAACGAAGCGGATAATATTCTCAATAACCAGGAAGAAATAAAATTATCAGAAATAAAACAAATTCTATAAAATATTTAAAGGTACTTGTATCTAATGAGGTCTGCGAGTGTATAGCCTCTGACCTTTATAATCTTCCTGACGGCACGAAGGATGGAGGCGTTGTTACCGATCGCTAGTGTCTATGGTATATTTTATGCGGTTTTAATACGGCTGAATTTTCTGTCTTTCTGGAGTTGTGCATTTTACACCAGTATCATGAATAACTCTGTAACATGCCTGACTGTTAATTCTAATTATTTTCCTTGATATAGACAATCTCCCTAAATTTTTTTGTTTCCCTAACTGTTACGCAGTTTTGGAATTGTTCATGTTGAACTTTTTGTTTTTTTTTCTTTTTCCTAAAAATGATATAATATACAACTATATGCTGTTCTTTTCTGGTCGCTTTTAGTTTCTTGAATGACACATTTACATAATTTGTAAGATTTTTTTCTTTTTTACGTATTTAATGAGCGGTTTTAGTGAAAAAATATGTAAATCATGGGTTCTTCGTTGCCAATGAGTTCCAAGACTTCATTTACTTGGAGAAGGTATATCATTGCTACTATAAGCCAGTATCGACAAACCTATTCATATATCTACTATTAACGTCCATGTTATTTAGAAGGACAATGTTTTCATATAATTATTTCCATTATTAAGCTATCCATCTTGTTAAACTTTTATTGGAATAAGGGCGAAAAAGCATCATCTGAATGACATGATCGCTAGTCAGTACCGTAGAGATGTATTTGTTTTGTCTATGTCCCCACTCGAGGAAAACATTTCTTTACAATGATTCAAAAACTGATACTCTTGTGGCTTGGTGACCCCAGGCGAGAGTGTAAAATCAGAAGCCATGCCATTAAAGATAGTGCCGAAACATTAGTATAACTGTAGCTGATTCAATCAACCATGCCAGAAAGTAATGAATATATAGAACATTGTACTAAAGAATATGTCCTAATGGCAAAGTCTAACAGGAGATATGTATTTCTCTTTAAGTGTTATTAAACAACAAATGTATCCCTTACTTGCAGTAGGACGGCGAGCTTACCCTTCATTTTCTATGGTTTTGAATTACACTAAACTTCAAAGATAAAAAGCCCTAAGAGTTTTATATCTATGACTACTAATAGACGATCGAAATAGTAAGATATTCAAGTCAACAGGCCAGGAAAAGTTTACAACGAAGCCTGCCCACATTAATATTGTTGTGTAGTAAATGTGACAACCAGAAGAAAAATATTAAAACTCTCATTTTTCTTTTGTCTTTGGTGAATAACAATAATATCTGTAAAGCATAAGATGTACAAAAAAACGATGAAAAATTCAGATGTGAATGAGTTACCACGTATTTAAGGAATTTTTCGTATAAAAAGTATTAATATAATTACAGCCGACTTGGAAGAATATAGAAAAAAGTAGCAAGGAGGTCAGTTACTTTATGTGTTATAACGTAAAACATAGAAGATTGTACATGATTTCTGTTAGAGAAAAAAAACATTTTGTAATATTATAACTACGGCTATGTTGAAAGTTATTTTACCAAAACATATTAAAATGTATTCTAATAAATAGTGTAATGCAAGCTTACTTTTTTGTCTTACTGTCAAAGAAAATAAATCAAGGGTTGTTCAAAAATTACAATCATTTATTTATCACTTAAAATGTTAAGTTTTTTTAGTCTTAATCAGTAAATATCGGCAATACAGTAATGAGTCTTTCAGGTAATGAATTCATAACTTCGCTCAACAAACCAATAACATTTGCAAATTGAAATACAGAAGTATAGAATATTTTTAGAAAGTCAATCGTAACATTTCAGAATGATAATAAGTTTATATCAATGTTATACTTCAAAAATACTCTATATTTCAAAAAAATATATTTATATATTTTTCATTTAATTTGTAGCTTAACACACACATAAACACACACAGACCTATTTCCAATGCTAAAAACGATCTTTAACTGTTATTTTAAACTAATAGTAAAACTAAAATCTATAAATTATTCCTTAAAAGTGTATTATTTCGACTTGAGAAAATATCTACACAGTTAACATATGTTTTTACAGTAATTTGGAAAAATAGCTTATATCATAGCAAAATATTTAGAGATTTACAAATAACCGGATTAAGAAATTGTACAGGAATTGCAAGTTTTGTAAATATTCAGTAATTGTATCGGAATCGGAAATATTTTAGAATCATCTCATCCCTAACATCTGTATATTGTAATGACACACAACTGCGACAATGTTCAAGTTAATTGAATAACAAATGTAAGCTGAACGTTCACGTCTACAGGACAAAACTCAAAGAATACCGTCGATGTGACGAGGCACGTACCAAACACTTCCGTCGACATTACCCGACATGATACCAAACTATTTAATTTACACGACCAAAGAGGATCCCAAGCAACTCTGTTAACATTACTCGACACGATGCGGACAATATTGTCGATATCTGTGATTAGTAGAAGGTCAATTCGCGAATATATTCCTCTCGAATGTGTGCTGGGGCTGAATATTCCACAATTCGAGTTTTATCGCAATTGGAGGTTGACCACTGCCGCTTTCCAAGATTTGATTCCCACTTCTAAATATTGTTTTCATATTCTTCGGAAAAATAAGGGTCAGTTAGTGCAATGGAAGAAACAGTTGCTTTGCTGAATTGTAAAAAAGTTACCTAATTGGTTCAAGACAAATATACTCCTCAAAGCCTCTTGATTGCGCTCAGCCCAAACTGCAAATCAAAGTAGGTCCTCAAAACTAAAATTACACCGTAATGCCGAGTTTTTAACCGATGTTTACTTGCACCTTTACGATTTCACAGCAGATAAGTCTACTTCCGTCTTCTGTAAGAACAGGGTTAACATTCCTCACCAATTTCTTACAACAGGATATTGGACAAGTGACGCTCTGCATCCGTTCTATTTATACTTTCCTCATTCACAGGAGTTGAGAGGAAGAGATTGGCGGTGAATTCCTACCTATTTGCCCATTTCCCAGGCAAAAGCGAGCAATGTGCTTACGCCGCTTACATTAATATGGTGTGATACGTCTTACAGAGTTGACACCAGCAATTTTTGCGTGATCAGGATCCAGTAAACAATATCTTGCATTATGATTATGCTCATTACATAGATACCGCCGCGGAAATAATCCATCTTCTTAGATGTGCTTTGTGATGACCGTGCAATTACTTCATGTATTTGTCACTAGCGTTAGCTCGCGCCAGCAGCTGCGACAAACTTTGGTGTTCTCATATAAGAGGATGTGATATAGTGCGTGTGAGCGCTAGGAGAGCCTCAACAGCAACGAAAGATTGTCAGCATGCAAAGAGATTAGACACAGCAGCGGCAATAGTAAAAAGACTGAATATGAAAATTAGGAAGTGTGCGCGAGAAGAACAAGGGAAAACAATCACGAGCTCGGATAGCAAGATAATTGGCGTCGAGGAAAATGGATGTGTAAATGCGAAGGCGAAGAATTGCTGGCTGTGACCGGAGTTTGCTCAGAGAAAGACAGTCGGCAACGAAGGAAAAGGACACGTGGTCTGTTCCCGGCACGCGGTGGGAAGGAGCAATGCGGCCAAAACTAAAATCGATATGTGGCGGCGAAATACTGTTTTTATTTGTGCTAAAAATAACAGTAATTAAAAATTGTGTTGAGAAAGAAAAAATACCGAATTAGATATTTCTTAATTTGTATTAGCTGTAATGTTTGTCCATATGCGGCGTGGCGTTAGCAAGGTTACAATAATACTCGTAATAGTTTTTACACCTATTCAGGCACCCCATTAAACAGTGCTTGTTGAAAGCACCGATTTGATACGCAGGACCGAAAGCTTGTGTAGATCTGCAAAAAAGACTTTGATATATAGTTAAATGCAGCGAGCAAATGAGTTGAAATGAAAACAGTCGTTCAATTAAGCTCACACGCGCGGATCGTGATGTAATTCTCATTTGATCGCTCTCGGCCGCCTTTAAAAACATTTACGCTTCATATTCATGTGTGGGTGTATGTATGTGTGTGTGTTGGTGTTAGTGTGTGTGTGTGTGTGGTGTGTGTGTGTGTGTGTGTGTGTGTGTGTGTGTGTGTGTGTGTGTGTGTGTGTGTGAGTAATTTCCACTACATTCTCGCCGCGGGTCACGTTGCTCGAAAGTTTCTTAGTTGTTAATGAAGTTAAGTTTCGTGTACGGGTTCAAATTTCCTGACAGGCTGTAATCGCCAATGTCTGCACTGAGGATTCCCAAAAAGGGTTAAACACTAGCGTCCATATTCTAGAAATAATTATATATATATATATATGCACCTCTTTCGTAAATTGAACTTTTTAAGCGAATCCATGTCTAGAAAAATGCCTTCCCGAATTGTAGTGTTTTACTTATGAAAATAATATTAACCATTTTTAACTATTGATTTTCAGTTGAATATTATTTGATGGTTGACGTAGTCTCCGTTAAGAGTATTTGTCTACACAAATTAAGTATGAATAGAAAATAAAATATATGTTTCTTATTTTTAGGATAGCGGATATTTAGCTTTATTCAAAGCTAGTTCCAAAATGTTGTTTTGTTGAACTGTTTGCGAATATTTTTTGGGTGTTGGTTTATTATTGTTTATATAAATAAAAACAGTATAATTCAATAAGTTATGAAGCGAGACAAGGCCTCGGGATTTACAGTTTGCGAGAAATATAACCAGCTTTAGTATGAAAAAAGAGATTGCAAACGATTAATTCCGTGATATATTGGAACGCACACTGCCAATGTTAAGTGTCTTGTTCCACTTTATATGAGTTTAAGTTTTCCTGTTTTGCAGAGTTTGCAGAGGTAAAACTCACACCACGAGAACCTTTTCAAAAAGAATGGCATTTTTAGTTAGTCAACCTTTGGAAGCTTACGCATGCGCGTCTCTTGCTGGTCAATATTTACTCATCAAGATAAAGCGAAATACTAATGCTTTTACGGTACAATAATATAATTTATGTTCATCAATTCTCGCGACTTTTTCCGTAGCATATCTCGTCTTTCTCAATAAAACATCCCACGTTAATTTGTAGAAAAATGCATGTCACGTTAATTGGTAGAAAAATGCATGCCAGGTTAATTGGTAGAAAATGCATGCCACGTTGATTTGTAGAAAAATGCATGCCGCGTTAATTGGTAGAAAAAATGCATGCTACGTTAATTGCAAGAAAAATGCATGCTACGTTAATTGGTAGAAAAATGCATGCCACGTTAATTGCTAGAAAACTGCTTGCTACGTTAATTGGTAGAAAAATGCATGCTACGTTAATTGGTAGAAAAATGCATGCCACGTTAATTGGTAGAAAAATGCATGCCACGTTAATTGCTAGATAAATGCTTGCTACGTTAATTGCTAGAAAAATGCTTGCTACGTTAATTGCTAGAAAAATACATGCCACGTTAATTGGTAGAAACATGCATGCCACGTATATTGGTAGAAAAATACATGTCACGTATATTGGTAGAAAAATGCATGCCACGTATATTGGTAGACAAATGCATGCCACGTTAACTGGTAGAAAAATGCATGCCACGTTAACTGGTAGAAAAATGCATGCCACGTTTATTAGTAGAAAAATGCATGTCGCGTTTATTGGTAGAAAAATGCATGCAACGTTAATTGGTAGAAAAATGCATGGCACGTATATTGGTAGAAAATATTGACTCTTAGATATAGAAATACTCTATTTATATTAAGGAACTCTCACTACCTCCCGTGGCTTACCACGTTTTTCTCCATAAAACACTCAACATGACTTCTACACCAGGTTGTATTGCGCCGGCCAACACATGTGTTTGCCAATACTTTGTTGGCCAACCCACTTGTTTGCGCAACGTAAGCACTTGATCTCTATATAAGAATCATAGATATTAGATTATTCTATTAATTTCATATTACGTTTGAAACAAATAGTAAGGAAATATTTTGTGAATTGAATTTTCGTCTCCACAGTTTACCATTGGAATATGTTATACTATATTTTTTTTTGTTTTTTTGGTCTCACTAGATTCATAGTACAGTGTGACCCAAAAAACGTGATATCTCCATTATTTATTCATCGATTGCCATTATTTTACTGGGCATGGCATAATAAACGACCGGGAGTACACCAAGATCCCAGTGGGAGCTGGGACAAAGTATACACTGTGTAAAATTTCGTTCAGACAAAACACTAAGAAATGGGGCTCAATTAGAGTCGAGGCCCGTTTTGGGGGTCACCCTATAGTCATCCTCCTTCGTTGAGCTTCCTGGCCGGCCTTATTTATAGAGCATCACTTTTATAAAAATAAAATTGCACAAAGGCGTTATTAGTTATGTGTAGCGATATCTAATCAAGATTTTGACATATATACTACTTGAACGCAACTAGTGTCAAAAATATGAATTTGTAATCTTATCTTTGCATTGTATTTTCGATTTAAGTACCAGTACTTCTTTGCAGAAGCCACAAGCAAACCGTGAGTGATTGTTACTGTGACTCGTCACATTGTTATCATAGTATCTAAACAAGACTAAAAAAATAACTGCATGGCAAAACCAATATTTGGCTTATCTTAACCCACTTCTGATATTGACGGATGTTTCCTGAACAATCAGTTTCACGATACTTTGTGAAACCCATTTATATTTTTATACCTACTTTTGCTAATATCAGATGAATTGCAAAGGATTAGCAAAACAAATACAAACAGTATTTTATTTATTTATTCACTACGATAAGCTTTAGTCAACTTCCATAGGAATTACCACTTATCAAGGCCCAAAGGCCACTCAGTGATAAAGGTTAATGGGTGTACAGTATTCAATGGGATAATATCGTAGTAATCGTTAACAGTGGTAATTTAATAAATTAGGTTACTTAAGAGGACGGTTTATCAATAATTTGTTTATGTTGGACTACCAAATTTCTTCATGGATAAGATTATTTGAGTGGACAAGTGCGAGGTATCTTCTGCGGATCCTCAAGCTGCGCAGCTCTGGAAACTATGCTATTATAATTTTACTTATTAGTTGTCTAATATTGATCCATTAAATCCAAACAAACTCGAAACCCTTTATTTAAATATAAGTACAACACCTGCTCACATTATCGAGGGTTGTTCTGACTTCGAACATACTATTGAATTACGAACAAACCTCCTCATGTTATCCATGCTAGACATTTGCTTTTCAAATGCCTACAACGGAAAAATGATTCCATAGACTAGTATGTATCAGATTGCTTGAAAATGATGCATCAAATCTCCAGGAGACAATGTGCTAAAGCTTTGGAACAGGCTCACTTTGTGCTGAAACATGTGCCTCTCAGATTGGATCTGCTGCTACTACAAGTAAAAATGTGTTTACTGATTCTGCAGATGTTGTCGTTGCTACTATTATTACAAGAAAACATGTTCACCGATTCCACAGATCCGCATATGGAGTGTGTTGCAATGTTTACTCTTGACAGATGCTATAACTGTGGAGAGAAACATCACTTTAAGGGCAATCGTCACGATAAGATATGTCGAAACTGTGGCAAATGTGGACATTTTGCCAAAGTTTACTGTTCTACTAAACCGACACCTTCACTTTCTACTTCAACTGAATTTCATATAACAGAAATTCTAAACCATAACTACATAACGTGACATTGTTGGATATGTTTATTTCTTGTTATTTTAAACAACAACACTCATTATAATACATATTTGTGAACAGGTCTGTAAAAGACGAAAGCTTTCGTAAAGAAGTTGTATGGCAGTGCGTAGCTTTTATGAATGTTCATAAATGTTTTCGTTCGCATGAATTTTACGCCATAATACACGTATTCGTAATAAATAGATTTTAAAGTTCCTAGAATTCATCATTTAGGAAATATCCGCCACTATTAGAAATGAGTTATATAAGCCAAATATTGGTTTTGTTATCCAGTTATTTTTTTCTCTATAATTTAGGATATTGCAATAAGTGTATGAAGAATCACAGCAACAAGCGCCCGAACTTGAATCTTAAAGCTAATACAACAATTATGATATAAATTTATATTTAAGCACTGTCTTACTGTAAAGTAGTAGCAAAACGTGTTTTTCTTTCTATAGAGTGTACATTATTTAGTTAACGTGTGTTGTCTGTTAGTTGACATATTAAAGAAAGTAAAAGACGTAGTCCAAGGAGAATCAGTATTAGAGGAAGAAAATATGACAGCTGCTTGAGCAAGTTGTGAGCGAGTTGTGGATTTGTTCAGCCTAGTTAAACGTTAAAAGTATAGAAGAGTTCCAATCTATTTTTTCTATGTTTCGAGCTATGCCGACCGTTATTATGGCAAATATACGAAACAGCTTTATACTGTGAAGCCGTTTACATGTGAAAGAAATGTGTTTGTATGGATAAAAAAAACTGAGATTGGTATACAGACTTCTGAAAATTGCTGATGTCCCATGGGTGCTTCGATTTATATGGAGGGTGTGCAATGGTCCTTTACTTAAAAGATGAAAGTTTCCAACAAAACGTTTAGAAGATAAACTCCCTGTTAAAGGATGGCACGATTACACCGGATTTGACCGGTGTTAGATAAGTTGGCCAACAAGTGATGGCTAGTCGGAGTTCATGCCTTCGAGAGAGTTAGCCTGGAAAAGCTTGTAAATCTTATATTTATTGCGTGGGTTTTAGATACAAACTCATTCGAACCCTACTAAGCACCAAAAACCGACGTGAGTTATGAACTGGGAGTGGTCTTCTATGAACATGGACAACCGCAGGATTTCCGCAGCCAAATAGCCGGGACATTCTCAGACAAATGGGCGTGAACCTGAGATTTCGTTGTTCATATATCCATCAGAGTAGCATAGCAAAACGCTGCCGCCTTATTGTGAAACCAATGGCAGTAGAATGTGTGTTCCGTAGCATAGACGCTTTTTACTTATAACACTAAAACGCAGATAACATTATTCGAGCGTACCAGCCAATGCCGTTATATTTACGAGGTCGGCATGAAATGAGGGTTAATGTCAAGACAAAATCCAAGAGCTACTAAGCACTGTCCCCACTGGCCCCCGCCCTGTGCGGCCCGGGCGACAAGAACAAAGTGTTCCGGCAGATACTGCAAGCAAAGACCATATGTGGGGGTAACCCAACATATCAGACCTTGGTCAATGTAGGGGTAACCCTTCATACCAATTGTCACTATCCAGCTCCCATTTCCCACCCATTGGGAGCTGGTCCACTTTTCGTTCTCCCCTCCATCTCTCTCCACATTAAAAAAGTGGCCTTGTGCCTAATTTTCTCAGTGGGGAAGGAAATAGATACATACTAAGCACTGTCCCTACAATGTTTAAGATTGCGTTTAAGTGATTACATCGGATAGTCGCTCTACAACCGAGATAATAAGTCCACAGTACCCGACACGTTGAGAACCTGCACCACATCAGAGTGCCATCTCCTGAGAAAATTCGCACAGCAAGAGCGAGTCGGGGAGTTTAGAATACAACGAGGATGAATAAGAAAAATCTATTTGCACGAAGCAGAAATGTAAAGCACATACTCCCGAGGCCGACAGTTTTCGGGAAACCTACTTCTGCGGAGAAGTACCCGACAGAAACGGCCGCTACAGGAATGTAGCTTATATGATCCTGAGATTAGGGGGGTATTAAGATGTGTTGAGTCATAGCTAAAAGAGCCTCGCGGTTGATATTACCACTGTGAAGAATCCCTAAATCGCAAAGACTACTGTAAAAAAAGAAAAAGAAGAAAAAGAAAATAATAATAATAATAAGAAGAAGAAGAAGACGAAGAAGAAGAAGACGAAGAAGAAGAAGAAGAAGAAGATAAATACAAATATAGGCGTCATGAATGTTTGAGGTGGCAGCATAAGAATACAATTTTTCCATGGCAGGAATATTATCCTGTTCACGAAAGTTTATTGTCAGTCGAGAAGAACAGGAAGAGAAGAAGAAGAAGAAGACGAAGAAGAAGAAAACAAAAAGAAGAAGAAGAAGAAGAAGAAGAAGAAGAAGAGAGAAACAGAGGAAAACAAAAATGAGCATGTTAAAAAATACGACATCATTGTGTGCGAAGAAACAAGGGAGTTGTTGAAGAGAAAATCCTCTCTTGTTCGCCAAGTACAACGTTGAGAGTTAGAAATCCTTTCACGTTTTTGTTCCCGTTTCAGATAGGATTGCTTAAAAAATATGCCCTATTTTCATACTACCGTTAGTGATGAATAAGTCTATTTGTAAAATTTATAAATGAATCTTTCGCTACCTACACATGTCATAGTCTCATAACTTAATAACCTTCGCTAATGCCATGTGTTACTCAATGATAAAATATCTCGAATCAATCATCGGTGACCGAATATGAAATAATATAACTTCAAGCAGTTAATCAACAGTTCAGTTATAACTCCCGTTATAACATTTCCGTTCGCCATTTATATTTCAGAGTACAAATATGTAGCAGTAAATATGTAGTGCAGGAACTAACCTATTTTTTCTCTGTTCCTACATCGCACCTCTTGTATTCCTTGCAATACATGTGTTTACTATATTTTAACATTCTCATTTTTTTGTAACCAAGGCTATAATTATGGCGACGTTGGAACACAGAGGTAACTCGATTTTAAAATACTCAACCATTCAGAAGAACTCAGGACTGAAAACTAACGTTAACCAAGCAAGTGTTTAGAAAACACTGATGAAAGGAGAAAAAAGTTACTCACGGAACACCAATAAGTGCAGAAACATAAAACTTTGAATTGCAACCTCGTGGAAAGTTGGATTATTTTCATACTTCTGTTTTCTTTGCTCGGCATTTCACATCGGGACGAACTCGTAAATACAATAGAAAAAATGCGAATTGTTCATTGTTTTCTTGCGTCCTGAAATACGGGTGTTCACTTTTTTCTTCACTGTCAACATTTTTTTCTGGTGTACGGAAAAGAAGACATTTTCCTTAAAAAATATTAAATATGTTTTGCTTACACACACACACATATATATATATATATATATACATACATACATACATATATATATATATATATATATATATATATGTTTTCTCCTATTAAAAAGATTATTTTTGAATAAATATTTTTCCAAGAAATTTTGAACCTAATGTTCATCGTTCGTTTGCAAATTTATTGTAGAAAACGAATTATTGTCCACTTTCCTTCCAGTTGTTTTAAAAATACTAAAACCTGGTTTATCTGAACAAGTTTTGATGAATTTACTTACATTTTGTATTTTACCCATCATACACGGATGGACGCTTTAGAATCTACATAGGAACAATCATTAAGACTGCAAATTGAGCAACAACAGGTATTTGAACTCCAGAAACGCTCAGAGGAAAAACAACAGCAACAACAGCAAACAAAAAACAACTAATGAGGATGCACATTTAGGAAAACGAAAATCAACAGCATGTTAGAAAACTGCTTACTCAGGTCATAAGGAAACAATACATTCACGGAAAATAGTATCACATTTTCACAATATTCACTATGGAACGAGATTGACAATATTTGTACTGACCTGAAGAAGGTACATCATGTAAAGCTTATTTTCTTCAGTACGAAGTGTTTTATTTAGTATCGCCTTCAAAACAGTTGTTCGTTTAATATTACTGAAATTATAAACGGTTGAGCATATCAAGTTGTGAATTTAATTTTACCACTTAAAACGTCGGAATTATATTTCGCCGATACGGTAGAATTGCTTACAGAACTATTTAGCCCTAAAATCTCTTTATTCTATAAGCGTTGTGTTAATTTTATCATGACTGAATTTGCATGAGACTGACGGAGGTGAGTCTTCAAGGTACACAGCCGTAATAATTAACTATTGCGACTAATTCAAAATGTCAGACCTAAGTGCAGACAATTTTAAATGATTAGTATTTGCGCTAATACTGCCTTCTGATAGATATTCGAAAATGAAAGAATAATAGCATGAACTGAACCTAACCCTAAAAAGTTAACGGAAAACTGACAGATAAAAAATCTGACAGATAGAAAAAAAAAACACGTAAAAATAAAACACAAGTTAGGGAAAAGTACACGCATATCGACATGTACTTAAAAACGTATTTCAAGAAAGAAATATCTCGTTTCAGTGTAATGGATGTGGTAATGATCATTGGGCAAAGGAATGGCCATATCTATCAAAAAATGTTTAATATGTAACAAATAGGGCACAAATGTACTCATTACTAAATTTAAATACCAAAACCACATGTGTTTTCTGAGACTGAATATAACGTAGAAGTTTTGACTATCAAAATTCTTGATAAAGAAATAAAAATGCAACTCAATTCGTACACAGACACTTCCACAGTAAATTTAAATACCTAGAAAAATTGAATAAATCAACCATGCTATGGACACGGAAAACAGCAAACGCCGTTTAACATACGCAAATTAACTTCGTATGTGAATTATTAGCGAACGTCACATTATTGAGAAATAGGAAAAAAAATCAGGCTTATGTATTAAGGAATACCTCTTACTTACTCGGCTCGAACTGGATTCATTAATTAAATTATGGAAGCAGCCAATCTATGTTTTTTTTTTTTTTTTGCAAAACCAAAATAAAAATACAACATACCTCCATGCCTTGAACAAATAAATAAAATGAAATCTTTTTCTTGTTCTAAGCCACTAAATGTAAAACAGAAGCGCAAACTATATTGTTGTAGACCTAAGAAAAAATAGCTCTCCCCTTACGAGAACAGCGCCTGACCATAAACAAAGAACTAAAAATTAGGCAGAGTACTCTATCCCTAGTCTTTAAGTGATGATACCTGACTGACCCAGTCGAAAATTTCTATGCGACTGTAGGCTAAGAAAACTTCAGCTACCTCGCAAGTTACCAGTCGCAACTCTATTTTTCCCAGTATTTGAATATTGTTTACCGAGAGTCAACCTCACTCAAATGTTTTACGAGCAGCAAAATAATATCACTCAAACTGTTTTTCCACAATATAGAAGAACTGCCGAGGCGTTTCAACTTGCGTTTTTCGAAAATAATCAAATAAACAACACTAGTGGAAACCCCTGAGACAATATCGCTTTTGTCTGATCGAGTATTACAAGCGTGGTCCAAGGTGAGGTTTAATGACCCTTTAATTACTTGTGGCGGAGTAATCAATTGTTTCATTAAATTCTCACGATTTACACATGAGAAAATTGTTTCTTTCAGGTCAAAAAGTAGCCCTGAAAAAAAAAATTCTCCAAGCAGTAAATGTTATTGAAAATGGCTGCGATACGTTTGTTACTGAACCTCCCTAAATCACACAAGAACCACGAAGTTGGGACGGGAAAAGGAAAATCGTTCTAGGTCGACCCAAAGAGGAACAATACTGTTAAACCGTCCGAATTTATCAAGTTGGAAGATGATGTGGCGGAACTAACCTATGTAAACTACTAATAGACAATTCCAATCTCAATAAATACCAGAGTATTAAGAAGCAAGGAGTCAGTCTATATCCAGTGGACCGACATAGATCAGTCGTAGGCTACTACAGTAAACCCGTTAATGCATGCTGTGGTATATATGTTGTAACTTTATGTTGGCGTTCTGCTTTTCTATGTAACACTTTAACAGGTCTATAACAAAAACAATGGAAGTGATATTTGTTAAAACCTTATAATAATCCTAATAACAGCATAAGATAAAGATGGCCGTTTTAAGATTCAATCCATTTATTTGTAATGCACGATTTGATGAGCTACAATGACGGAATAGACCAATAATATGAGCGGCCTTTTTACTCGTAGGTGTATTTTTTCTTCATATGCACTGTTATTTCTCAATGCATATTTGCCAGAAATTTAATGATGTACACCTGCTTCCGACCCAAGTCCCGGACAAATGATACTTTCTCGAGTTCGGTAGGAGACAATAAATTAATTTCTATTGAAAACGAGAAAGAAACGTCTGGATGTATTGACCTCCTAGAATTGCACGAGACGATAGATACACATCAGTCAACAGATCACAAGCCATTTAAAAATAGTATGGACGTTGGTGGTTAAATGGGTTCCGATTATATTTATTTATTTAATGACTTTTCAGTAATTAGATTATACATTTTGTCATGCGGTATTTTCATGGTGTCCAGTAGATCTTAATTTACGTGATCACGTTTAGTTAATTATATCAAAGTATGAATTATATTCAATTAATATTGCAAGATATGAATATGACTGAGTAGCCCCAAATCACGAAATGAAATTTTTTAAATTTTCAAAAAAGGATGGATGATATGCGCTCGATTGTAAGCGATTACGCATCAAATTACATTTTATAGCATGTTCTGTGAATTAACTAACCTTCCTATTTACTTTCCTTCATCACGAAGGCAGAGTTAGACACCAGAATCGCTTTTGAATGTGAATAAAGAAAAAAAATTGTCTCAGTCGGGAAGGATTTCTATGCCACAAACCGAGAACAAAAAAAGAAGTGCAGTATAAGATCAGATACCACACTTTGATCTTGGCCCGAAGTAAATTAAGTAAAATTACTAGAAACGCAAATTCATAAATAACGTTTGTATTCGATGATTGGCATCTGAAAGACGCCGAACTGAGTTTTTGTGGAAGAGAAAAACATCGTTTTCGGGTCATGTGTTATTTATCAGCATATTTTTTTCTACCTACTCAGAAATCAATGCGAAAATTTACAAATTTGTGGCCGAATTCTGTAAGAAATTCTTATAGCTTTTAGAAACGCATATTATGGCTCCACTTATACATTATTAATCTGCTTTTTACGAATAGCACTTAATTGCAGCTGTGTATGTGTACCTTATAACGCTAGGTAAGAGTTAACATGGCAAACGGAATATTATTACTTCTTTCGGAAATATGTAACTATAAATGTCTTATTTCGATACATAAATTCATATATCAATTAGCATATATATAGAGAGATAGATAGATAGATAGATAGATAGATAGATGTGTGTGTACATCAGGTAAATAAAGAATGATAGAGACAGTTAAACAAATCTATATATACGCACTATATTCGTGCAAAATTTAAAGGGCAGACTCAGCTGGTAAGGGTTTCACCTGGATTTCCAATGCCCTAGAATAATAACCTTACTCCGAATATATTAAGGGAAAATTATTATCGCTGGCAGGAAATAGCAGAGGGGGCAATAGTCATTTAAAACCTGAATGATCTTTAAAAGCTTATATAAAAATATTTGAAGGAAACAAAAAGCGCCACTCAGGTTTTTATTGAGTTATTAAAAGTAATGATGGCCAAGTGAGTCTAACATTCATGGTTACGTAAATATTCTTTGTAGATCCAATCTTTTAACAAGAATTTATTTGTACAACGTGTTTGTCGTGGTTTTAAATTCATTCACTCAAACAGAAACAAACATGTACAGAATAAATCCTAACGCAATTTAATATACATATACAACAAAATAGTAAAGCTCTTTTGGATGATGAAAATCTATTCGAGTTTCAAGATGCATAATCCTAAAGAACTGAATATTGATTAATCCCTACTTAAAATAAAGTTTCTTGTTTATTTTAAACTAATAGATCAGAGTTAGCCTTATGATTACATAGGTAAGCAATTAAATATTAAAAATACGTATATTAATGACACCTCAATGGGGATTAAGTTCGATGTTTGTAAGAGTATTTAAATGACGAACTAATGTATTAAAATCACAAATTACTGATTAATTATAAATAGTTTATTAGATAAAGCGAAACACATGTCTCAAAGTTTACTATAAGTATTTTCACCATTTTTTTTTTTACTTTTACTTAAAATAATATACGTTTTACTTAATATTGCTATTATAAAATTAATATGGATTTTAATAAAGCTGACAAATATTTAATAGAACTTAATATATGTTGTAATAAAAGATGAAATACTGTTTAAATAAAATAGCCGTAGCTCATAATACAAGTTTATGCATGTTCTTTAATTAAATTTAGCTGAAAATGAACGTTTATATGTCACCAATATATATGTTTAAATTATGAGATGAAATATGCAATGCATACAATAAAGATCAAAATTTCAACTAGTTGTTTGTATCAAACATTAAATTATTTTCATATATAACTTGTATATTAAATTTAAACTAAAACAATTATGTAATTTAGATTGCTATTAACATTACTTTATTGCCATTAATTCTTCTTAACTCGGTATGATAACGTTTCATAAAACACCGTTTATGAGGTAAACAAGGACTTATAAATATGCATATATATATGTATATATATATATATATATATATATATATATATAAATGCTAGGTTTATTTATGATGTCTTTTATTTTAAAAAACGCCCACCTAATATTTTGCTGATGAGGAGACTTTGTTTTCAAAAAGAAAACTATATGCTAATATTATTGTTCTTGACTTATAAATAAAAAAAACATCGTTTCCGAAACGATCGTACAATTTATTGGGTTTGTTGTGCCCCTTTTTATGAAACGAATTTCTAATTTTAATTTTGAATTATAAATTACCAATCACCTTACCATATATATACATATATATATATATATATATTCATCCACAGGCAGTAGTTTTTCACTGTTTCACAGCTTATCAGGGCGGCTAGACAGGCAACTGCCTCAAGCCAGGATCGAAAACTGATGCGTAAATGACAGTCAAGGCTTCTCACCATACGGCTGCTGTTTTGAGGTTGATGAATTTTAATGATCTTTAGTGTTGACATCGTCCAAATGCCTCCGCTCGATTTGTTTATACGAGGAGCGTCGCTTAATACGCTAATGGTAGTTTGTATATCACTTCCCAAAATGCTCAACCCAAGATAGGGAGCATTATATTCATCCACATACATTACTGTTTCGCTGTTTCACAGCTCATCAGTGCGGCTTGATAGACAACTGCCTAAAGCCACGATCGAAATCTGGCCGGTCAAAAACAAATAATGACGCTACAATCTGGTATTTTGATCAAATGATGTTTCTTATAAGAAATATGAATCGGATGAGAAATTAATACGTAATATGTATAGAATTAAATAAATATAGTAACTTTGTTGAGGGGGGTTCAGGAATTTTGTTTTCTCAAATCTCAAATCAAACATTAATTAAACGAATAATATTGTAATATGTTTTGGGGTTGAAGGAAATAAATTATATTTATAATATAAACCACATGAAAGAGGGCATAAACGCAGACAAACGAGTTGTTATCTAGGTCGCAATCGAATGTTTGATAATTCATGGGGAATGAAATGGATTTTTTTCCTACGAGGAACAGATATTTCTTTTTTTGTTGTTGCTGTTTTTGAATTTAGTTTGATTTGAATGAGTAGTCTTCAGATTCTTATTGAACCAAATAGTGTCGGCTCTCAGTGGAATGCGCCTACTTTTAGATTAATTTTATAAAGAAAAAAAACGACTCTCCAGAACTTAAACATCCCGACGGGACTAAACCATCAAATCATCAAAGTGATGCATAAGTTAATATTATCTGACAATTATTATCGATTTTTTGTGATTACTCCAGCAACGGCAGATCAAAGCTTGCGCATTTAAAAAATAATTTCACTTTAAAATGTTGCAGCATGTGTAAAACTGCTATAGATATTGTTTGATTCAATTTTCTCGATTAATTATTGTGATATAAAGACAGGTTAGTTTAGGGCTTTAAGTCGTAAACTGTCCGTTATAATTCACATTATAAATAATTTACTTATCGTTGAAATTATATACATAGACATACACCATTTGCCTTGGCAGGTTATCAATTTAGCGGTACTCAATATCCATTTACGCAATAGGATGTATTTGAATATTTCGGTTGTCCACAATAAATTATAGTTGGGGATAGATATCACACATACGAGGGGCGTGCTATAAGTAATGCCTCTGACCAACTTTCCACAGTATTAGAGCAACGAAATTTTGCACAGTTATTAGTCTTTCTCTACATAGGAACCACCCAGAGTTATGCATTTCTCCCATCGTTTGATGCAGATGTGGATACCGTTTTTGTAGAACACCCCAGCTTGGTTCTCCAACCACGACGTGACTTCAGAAATCAAGGCTAAATAGTCTGGGAAACGCTTTCCTTTAAAAAACAACTTCATGGCTGGGAAGAGGTGAAAGTCACAGGGTGCAAGGTCAGGGGAGTAGGGAGGATGGGGAAATGATTTCATAACCACACGCCCGTGCTTCTGATCTGGCGATATGCCAGTTGTGGGCTGGAGCGTTGTCCTGCAGGAGGAGGGTACCTTTGCTGATATTGCAAAATAAGCTCCTGTAATTATGGTATCTTTGCCAGGAAATCTGTCATCAAAACTCCGTCCTGGTCCCAGAAGACTGTGAGCATGAATTTGCCAGCGGAGGGCTGCACCCTTGCCTTCTTTGGGGGTGGTGAGTCCAAGTGTCTCCACTGCATTGACTGGGCTTTGGTTTCTGGATCATAGTGATGGGCCCCGGTTTAATCCTGTGTAATCATCTTTGGAAAAACTTTGACTCATCTTGGCACATCCCAAATTCATCCTTGAGCACTTGACGCGTTCTCTCTTCTGCAATGGTGTGTGAATGGTGTGACAAACCTGGGGATCCATCTGGCAGACACCTTATGCATATGCAAATGGTCATGAATGATAGTTTCCACAGACCATGTACTAATCTTGACATCTTGGGCTATTTGGCGAATAGTAATGCGCTGATCTTCCAAAATGGCAGTCTCAACTTGACGACAGATGCTTTATCAATGGCAGAAGGGGGGGGACCAGATCTGGGACGTTTTTCCACAGATTTCCGGCCATGTTTTAATTCACGACGCCAGCGTTTTACAAGGTCTTATGATGGGGCATTATCACCATGTTTCTTTCATTTCATCCAAAGTCTCCTGTGGTGTGCGTCCTTTCAAATACAAAAACCGGATCACTGCTCGACATTCAACAGACTCCATTTCACACCTGACTCCGTTCAAACCCCTGTAAAACAGAAATCACAATTCGTTCAGAGCTGTAATTTGCCACATAACCCGTAGATATAGAAAGCATTGCACATAACAAATTTCAGCTAGATCAGACAACTGGAAATGGATCAGGGGCATTACTTATTGCACGCCCCTGTTATACACATAAATAATATATTTAAGATCTTAATCAATATTTCAAGACTTATTCAACAATTTTCACATAATGACATCTTTATTGAAACTGTTGTAACAAACTTGTAAATATATTTTACATTATAAAAAGCTAAATATGTATTGCATCAAAATGTCTTCTATAATATCATCAGCCGGTAATCCCAAATAAATCCGATTAAAAATCACAAGTGCTTATGAGAAGTTTTATCATCGCAAAAGCAGAAGTTCCCGGCGTATTACGTCAAAAAGTCCCTCGAAATATTCAGGGCACAATGCGATAAAAATAACACTATATCCTCGATTCTTACTTTTTAACAAGTTTTATAAAGATGTGATAAAAAAATAGCAATTCAATATCTATGAGAAACTTTCAATTTGCCCTTAATAATATATCTGCAGATAAAACTCCTTATGTAACAATTTCATAATCGACAAAAATATAAGTATTTTTAGAGTACAGCGAATGAATTTCCCGTAAAATATTTCTTTAAGTTATTATTTTGAAGTAAATGAATGTATATTTGTTACTTAATGTTGTATATATTGTTCCATTGCTATGCAATATTGAGATGAGTATTATTTTGATTAATTTATTTATTGCGGTCTATCATTCTCACCATTTTTGTTGTTGTTTCGGCCAACTATTTCTCTGGCTTCGTCAGGTCGTCACCGCGACGGAAGAGGAACTCCGAATCTCCTAACTACATACTCATCAATTAATGCCTTCCATAGCTCTTGCCTTATCCCCATGTTTTTGCCAAGTAAGCTTCCGGGCTTGCTAAGAGTGGGAGTGAAACTGCTATCTTCAGAAAATGCTCAATTGGAACTAGTGATATTCAACGTCTCTATCCATTGCGCCACTTGACAAAGGCCAGAGAAATAGTTGGCCAGAACTTCGTGAAACAACTTTTAAAAAATGGGGATAATTTATATAGGAGAAAATAATGGGTTCATTATATTTTTACACATTAGAGAATAATGGGTTCATTATATTTTGCGAATATTATTGAATAAAAATACGAACCATGTCTTTGAATTGGTTGATTTCCGATATTTTTGTCAATTTTTAAAAGAAATGACGTGCGGCACTCTATTTTAGTGCCCCAGTTGTGGTGGTTCTTAACACGCCCCTCTCCTACATGGTCACGCGGTGATTTGACCGAAGGTGGAAGGATACAAAGCAACCAGAATGCACTCCCACAATCCCTTTTCTTTTCTCGATCTCTTTTAAGTCCGAACAGCATGGGGTGTTATCTTCCCTTCCTGAGTGCATCCCCTCTCTCTCAGCACTAATTAAGGTTAGCTAGCTTGTGAAAGTGAATTATCATCTGTAACTTGTTTTTGTAAAAATATTGTAATATTTTCATGCAAAAAATATATAATTAATCATACAGGGTAACCCCCAAAACACAAACGCTAAATGTAGGTCATCTAGAAGATAGGCTGTAGAACGGAGAAAAAAAGGCCAAAACACCTAGTGTTTTGATGTGAGTTTTTAATATAATAAACTAGTTATGACCAAAGTTTAATTCCATTCGGACAAAAGACTAAGAAACATTTTTTTTTGGGGGGGGGATAACAATTTATTTCTCATACATATTGCAACCTGTGTTGTCTGATCTTTGTCTGCCTTAAATGTCTGCAATAAAAAAACGAAGCGGTTTGAAGACGAAGAATGTTCCAAGCAGAATTCCACCAGAGTGAAGATGTCATCTTGAGAGAATGAAGGAGGTACACACCCACATCCACCATCTCAAGGATGCTGTTCTTTTGATACTCAGACCCTATTGATTGGCCCATCGTCACATAATCACGGACCGTTTCTAACACATTTAGTGTAACACAAGGATCGGTCACGCGCCAATGATCGGCCTACAGGTGTACGAAGGGGTCATAATCTTCATGCATTCTTAGGGATCGGCCATTCCCTTTGCACGAACTTTATATATAGGCGCTTTTTTATAAGAAAACAATAGAAATATATGTATATATATATATATATATATATATATATATATATATATATATATATATATACAGCAAATTTAATTAAAAATTCTAAAGCATTTGAAAAGTAAAAAAAATACACCTTGATATTAAGTCATACGTACCAGAATTCTTTGGCTCCATAGCTGTCTATTAGAATTACATGAGCTCAATAATTAATTTCGGAATCCTGTCAAGGACGCTGAATAAAATAAATAAATTCTAACTCTGGTTCACCTACAAAAAAAAAGGCAGATTACAACTGAGCATAAAAGTCAACTGCTACGGATCATGTTTTAATGCACAATAAAGATATAAGCTGATCAGCTAAAAAATCTCTTTGAATAACTTAAGTTTTCAGCATATAAATGCAGACAAAGAAACTAGGTAATACAAATGGACTCCAAAATATAACATTTTGAGCGAAGTAACTATTTCTTCCGGTGTCTAAGGATCTGTGAAATTAAAGAAGCAGGTGTTGATGCAGTTTAGCTGAAGGTATAAAAAAACATAGTGCATATAATCGCATGGATATATGTAAGCACTAGCGACGTATGGCTGACTTTTGAAGAGACTTGGAGCAACAATTGCTGGAAAATGCGAATTTGCAAATTAAGAAGTGTGTACGATAGAAAAAAAGAAAAAAGTAGAAAAATATACAACGTTGTTAGAGAAGGAAATGTGTAAATTCGAGAACGAGAATAAGCCGGCTGTTGCTGACATGCGGTCCGATGAAAGAGAGACGGGATTCAGATTAGATGGACATGTGGCAGCTAGAGACATTTTAAGTAATGTCCAGACATGAGAGTAAGGCGTGATTCTAACATTTATAAAAAAGAAAAATGCGGACCCGAATTTTTATTTAGTTTTTTCTTTCTTTGTTTTTTTCACTTTTTATAATAACACTGTTTCATTCACATAGAAAGAAACACTCTTGCTAAGAGTTTGTAAGAACTCATTCCATACATTTTCTGGAAAATAAACACACAAGAATACGACATTGCGACAGTGGGTCTATTGTCAGAACGTTGAGTACAGTGCGGGAATTATAGATTTTAATATTGTTTAGATCTAAGATTAGTAACCATTACTACAAATAAGCTACAAAAATCCGCTTAACAAATTAATTATTTCTACTAAAATCTATCACTACTAGGTAATCAATATGAAAAAAATCCTAATTAATAACGAATTGATTATTTAATTGTTGATGAACTAATAAATTATTGAATCCAAATTAAATATATACAAAAGTGAGAGAAAAACAAACAAAAAAAAGATGAGGTCGTATTCGATGGTATAAAGTACCTATATAATATCATATTATTTACTTTTGTTTATTTATTTCAAGTTTAATAAATATGTTTCACACACTTCATCAAGCTAGTTTATTGATATGCCCAGCATAGTGTAAATCTTTGATGTTAAATTCTTTAATTAATTCTGGGAAAAATACTCCCTTTATCAAAAAGAATATATAAAGTGATATTCCATCATGGCGGGAAAACAGGTACGTAGATACACAGCAGGACACCAGCAAAAGTAATGTGATTGATAATTTAAAAATCAAATTATAATTAAATTAAAAATCCGTTTCAAAAGAAAGAAACAACAACAAAATCAATTATTTGTACGATCCTTTCGGAAAACAGTGGTTTTATTGTGGTAGACATCAAGTTACGGACAATATTTATTGCATATAGTTTTTTTAATAAACAGGGTTTCCTCGTCAGCAAATATTTTCCTGTATTTTAATTAAACTAGTAATTTCACTATTACATTAAAATACACTATATATATATATATATATATATATATATATATATATATATATATATATATATATATATATATATATATATATATATATATAAATGTAAAAACTATCAATCAAGATCGGAAAAATGAATTACTCCGTCGTATTCAAGGGGGCGTGTCTTAATAACAATCTGCTACCAAAATATACATATATATATATATATATATATATATATATATATATATATATATATATGTATGTGTGTGTGTGTGTATGTGTTGGCATATGGCGGCAATTATGATTCCAAAATGCAATACAGAAAAGAAGCAGAAACGCATGTTTGGAGTTTCGTAAGAATTTTAGTCATTATCAGGATGATAAATCTTTTTGTGGCTGTAAAAAATCAATTTGGGCTCTTAATAATCGAGGTTCATTGTCTTGTTGTATTGTGAGTGATGGATGCAGTTGGTTGGCTCTACGGGATCTTTGTTGCCATTAACTTTTTAGATTGGCTCTTCCATTTTCTTCGAATTGGCTTGTACCCACTCTGACTCTGTCCATCCATTCATGTATGTTATTCGATGAAGCTTCTGAGTGGTTTGCAGTTATATTTACCTCACCGAGAAATTTCTTCAGCGGGTATTTTAATCTAAATAGCGGGCGATCCTGGGGTTGATTTACTACATTTTGTTGACTGAACACACTTTTCTGTGTCTCGACTCGTCTATGCTACCTGACCAGAACATCTCAGTTTGTGTTTTATGATCAAGGCCTCGATGTTGGAGACGTTGGATGTCCCGAGTAAAGTTATATTTGACAAATGATCGTTCCAATTAATTCACATGATTGTCCGTGGTATCTGGTTGATATATATATATATATATATATATATATATATAAATATATATATACATACATACATACATACACATATATATATGTGTGTATATATGTGTTTATATATATATATATAATACACTTAATCTTTTTCTTCCTTATCACAACTGCTTACATGCCATTTTTCTCTTTTGCATATTTTCCCATTCACTGATACGCGTCTTCCCTTTTTTCCCCTTTTTCCTCCCCCCTCATACCTCCCTCATTCGTCATTCACCTGCTTTCTCTATCCATCGTTATTGGTTTTACATTCTACTTCACTTTTCATTATTATTATTCTCCCCATCTTTTATGTTAATATCATCGCATACCTCTCGCTTTTATATAACCCCTGCTCCCGCTAATATTCGTTATCCTGCTCTATCTATATTGTTTTCATTTTCTATGCACTTTGCTTCCATTCTATTTCTCTGTCGACATATGGATGTAATAACACACTATTATACAACGCTCTTATCAAATGCAACCAAACATTAGAGGGAGAAACCATTAAAATATTGCAAAATCCATCAATTTAGTATCTGACTGCGGATTTCAATGTTGCATTATTAATAGACACTGCCAAAAATAGCCGAAACATCAAGTTGTTGTTGTTTTTTTAAAATGAAATTACATTTATTAAAATCCATTATTTCTGAGTAACTGTTTTTCCAGAAATATAAAACCCTGAATTTTATCATACATACGCAGAAAACTGTAAAACTGTAAAACTGTTTCTACTATTTTCAATTAAATTTTAAATGTTCAATTTTCCCCAGAAGTTAACAATTGACATTTTTGTCTTGCACAAAAACGTATATAAATAGTTATAAAATGGTTTTTAAACGACTTAATTTGCTTATTTCTTGTCTAACTAAGATTTAGGATTATTTTCTATGATTATATGCAAAAATATTATAATATAAGTACCTGGATTACAATTAATTCTATTTATAAATATAGGCAACCAGATACTTCGCGTCGAGTTGATACAATGTTTACATTTGTACTTGATAAAAACCAAGCTACGGAAGACCAAAGAGGACAAAAAAAAACTTATTTTTCAGTGACGAAAATTTCAATGTATTATTAACGCTGAGGCTGGCCAGTACCATTTGGGTGACCATTTGTATGAGTTTGGTTTTTAATGTGTATGTCTGTGGGAGTCAGGCTCCCCAAAATGCGGGGGGGGGTAATTTAAAGCAGAAGGAAAAAAATATTTCAGCGCGTTTGGTCCACCTTAGTCGAAAGGCGGCAAACATTTTCAAACGGTTTCAAAAAAATGATATTTTTTACACAAGGGGCACAATATTTATCGATTTTTTTGTATCGATTCTTCAAAGCATTCCCTGTTTAATAATGGGCATGCATTATTCGGCTCGATAAAAAAATTGTTAATTTATTTATCAAAGATTTTGAAATGGCTTTTTTCGTATAAATATTAAAAACAAATATTTTGCTTGACTAAAATTAATTATTTTACTAAACATATTTCAAACTTCAAAACTCAAAAGCGGAATAATTTAACACAATCGAAGTCCTGACATTCAGACGTCAAAATAAATTAGTTTTTTTTTTTTAAATCGATAATCCAATCTCTTACAACAGCACAGTATGTTTTGTTCACTTCCAAATGATGATTTTAAGCATATTTGGAAACCCGTCAAAACAACGCGGTGGAGTAAGCAACTATATATATATATATATATATATATATATATATATATATACATATATATATATATATATAGTATTTATGAAAAAAAAGTACAGTGTTATAAAGTGCATACTTCTCTTAATAATCGCTGAGAATTTCGTATTGATTGGATAATTACCTGATTTTTGGTAGATTTTTAAAAAGACCGTCTGTCAAAAAGTACTTTCCTGCCCAACCCCGGTTTTGGCGGTGCCTAATTTAAAGTAAACAGCTCTAAATATGATGTGGCATACGACGCAATTTAATACACTCATCAACTCAACGCGGGTACGTAATTTCCGCAAATAAGTGCAGCTTGACAAACACTTTTATTATCTTCCAATATATCTCAATCTGTGTGACGTTAGTTCTGATATGATCGTGTTATGTCGTTATTAAACGTTGTTGGAAGTGGATACAATATACAATGTCGAGAAGTATGACGCATCTAATCTAACTATACCGATATATATATATATATATATATATATATATATATAATGTATACATATATAATGTGTATATATATGTATATATATAATGTATATATATGTATGTATATATATATATATATATATATAAAGAGAGATGGGGAGGAATGAAGTATATTTGAGTAAATGGTATGTCACTATAGGCAAACAATAGAAAGGAAAAGTAACAAGACCACTCTTGTTCTTGTTTTATATACATAATGAGAATGAGTGGAGTATTTGTTAAGATGGGAACAGGTAATCGACGTATTACACACGTGTGCATTATTTTATGCATAATCATACACAATATATATATATATATATATATATATATAAGTATATATGTATCTATATCTATATATATATATATGAATGTATATTTGTATATATATATTTATATATATGTATATATTGTGTATGTTTATGCATAAAATAATCTATATATGTATATATATATATATTCATATGTATTTATACATGTGTATATTATGAACGTGTATTTATACATGTTCATAAATGCATATATTTATACATGTGTATAAATACATGTATTTATACAGTTGTATTTGTATATTCGTATAAATATACATATATATATATATTTATACATGTGACTAAATACATATATATTACATGTGTATAAGTATATATATATATATATACATGTGTATAAATACATAGATTTATACATGTGCATAATACGTATTTATACATGTGTATAAATACATATATTTCTACGTGTGTGTAAATATATATATATATATATATATATATATATATCGGCATGTTTATAAATGTGTTTAACAACCGTGATTTCAATAAAGAAACTGGCACTGACGGCATTCCAATTATAGTGCTGAAAACGCTTCAACCAGAACGTGCCCGCCATACTAAAAAAAAATCTATTTAGTCCTTGCCGAGCCTTGATAAGTAGTAACTACCTTGTAAAAAATATATATATGTTATTTATACATGTGTATACTTACATATTTCTATACATTTAGCTGTGATGCTGCTGCATGTTTTTTACAATTGCGACATTGGGGTGAAGTTTTAATTTCGCATATCAGGTACACTTCTGACCAACGCAAAGTCGAAGATTTTCAGAACCTTGTTCTTTAAGTTTTAAAAGCAGATGAGGCAGACCTTGTTTCACATTCAGAAAGAGACACACAGATGATTATGGACAAGTTTTCAGAAGCTTGCAAATCTTTCGGACTTACTATGGGCCTCAAGAAAACATATGTCATGTATTCACGTCCTAAAGTAATGCCATATGTTGAACCAAACATCTTAGTCGATTGTAAGAAGTTAAACATCACGGGCAATTTTGTTTATCTGCGGAGTATGCTGAGTAAGGACTGTACGATTAATTCTGAGATAAATCAAAGAATAGCCAAAGCCAGTTCTGCTTTTGTCAAATTGGAGAAACGTCTATGATCTGATCGGGGAACCTCGGCAAGAAAAAAGCTAAGTGTTTACGAAGCATGCATTATCACTACATTACTATATGGGGCAGAGACATGGACAACATATAGAAGGCATCTCAAGTTATTAGAAAGGCGTCAGCAAAGTTGTATTCGGATAATACGTAATATAAACCGGATGACTCTAACGCCTGATACTATAATTCTTGAGCCATCAAACAGTAATATTATTGAAATGAAAATCATTCAAAATCAGATGCGCTTGACTGGACGCTTGGTTATGATGAAGGACAAAAGACTTCCTAAACATCTGTTTTATGGTGGGATAGATCGAAACAAATGGACACAATATAAACTAAGGAAACATATAAGGATTCTCTGAAAAAACAACTTAAAAATACTGGTGATGGATATATATTACTGGAGTTGTAATAATTTTGAAAAGTAGCGTGTTGAGCTTTCTGCCTTAAAATGCGTTTTCAGAAAGCAGGACGATAATATAATATCAGAGAAATAGTAACATGAACTGAGGCGCACTGCATGTAGCAGATGCTTTTTTTGTCAACATCAAAGACAGGAACGGCAGTCTTATTAGGGAGCCTCTGCAGCACATCTGGCAACGCTTAGTTGTCATATATGTTGTCTAATCTGCAAATCTAAAACGGGCATGACACGGCATTCAAGGATTTACAATATTATCATGCGATCACCTTTACAAGAGGAAAGGTTTTATGCTATATTTGTGAACTTTCATCTCGGACTAAAGCTGGATTGGCCAGTAATTCACGTGCACACGGACGGAATAACACTTAAGGAAGATATGCTAAACTTCTGCCAAGAAGAAGCAATGATCTTATATATATATATATATATATATATATATATATATATATATATATATATATATATGTGTATATATATATTTATGTATATATATATATATATGTGTGTATATATGTGTATATATATACAGATAAATATATGTATTTATATATATATGTATATGCATTTATGTATGTATATATATATATTTGGTGCGTGTATATATATATATATGTGTATATATATATGCATATATGCGTATATATATATATATATATATATATATATATATATATATAATAAAACGAACAATGAATACAGTAATAAATAACTTCATTATATAAGAAAAATAATTAAAATAAAGGTAAAATAAAAAACAAACGGATTTTTAGACAATCTCAATTTGAAGCTAAACGCTTCTTCTAAAAAGAGGGGCACAGCTAGATATAATGACGCCTGTTACTTCATAGTAGTTCATTTTTGTTTACCATTACGTTTATATGTTAATTATATGAACCCGTTATATTTACGTTTACGTTTATTTAATTAACCCTTAATATTTAACTATATCTTGTACCTACTTTATATATGTATCCTACGTCTTTATTCGCATTTCATATCAAAATGTTATTAAGTCAGTTTTAATGTATACTGTCACTTCTATTGTTCTGGCTTTTCGCCATTTGATATGTTCTCTCTCTCACACACTCTCTCCCTCTCTCTCTCTCTCTCTCTCTCTCTCTCTCTCTCTCTCTCTCTCTGAAATACAGCAAAGTGAGACTAAATGTCAGAATTCCATTATATTATATTTAACTAGCTGCTGCGATGCGTCGGCACACACAACGCCGAGTCAAACACAAAATCGAGTAAACTCACCATCATCTTACCATAAACGCTATCCATGTGACCTCGGAGTATGGGAAATTCCCATATGCATAAAACAAAGTCACTGAAGAAAAAATACCCTAAGTCTCTGATAATAAGTACACGTTGGACAAAATGTTGGTTAAAATTATTGCGAACTTGCCAGAATTCGAACCTGGAATTTTCTGATCCGTAGTCAGATGCGTCGTCCATTGTGCCACAAGTAATGTTTGAATGCCGAAAGATGTTACCGCGACACTATACAGACAGTGCTAAATTCCGTTTACATGGGAAGATAACTTTTTCACAAGTTTACGAAATGGCTCAAAAAACATTATTTCGGGCTTTTTGCTGACTCAGCATGTTCGTTACGAACCATATATAGATAAAGACACTCTACGGACTCACACCTTTCAGGGAAAAAAAGAATTTGTCAATTCGGTGCATCCGTTCGAAAGTTTTATTGGTAAAATGCACACAGACATAAATAAATAAACATTTAGAATTTTATTAATAGTATAGATCCTTTTTATATTATATTTTTAATATTTATATCAGATATCATTGACATATATTTATCATATGTTATATCTCCGCCCTTTGGTCTTCGTACATAACGTAAATTTCACAGTACATAAAGAATATTTAATACTAAAGTTGTTGGTAATCGTAGAATATTTCCAAATATCCCTTTGAAATTCATAGAAAAAGTAAATTTCACAGTGCATAAGAATTATTTGATACTAGAGATATTTCATAATCGCACAATATTTTCAAAGACAGAGAGGAAATATTTATAAATTATATGTATTTGATATAAATATAAAAATATTATTAACAATCCAAAATAATATATAATACAATTCCGGAATCAAGTCTCCCCTTGATGTTATTTCAGATCATTAGAAATCCTATTAGCAAGTTGTAGTCTCCCCTTTATAAGACTGGAGTTTTTGTTCTGATAATTTGTAATGCATATAAAAAAATAGGAAAACAAATAAGCATGATTGGAATAGTCTATGACTGTGAAATGTGGTGTATACATTTTACAAAATATTGACAACAATTTGGTAAAAATGGACGTAAACATGTTTCCTTTAATGTATGATGTAACGGTTTAATTTTACACTTACTATTACATAATTAAGCTACAGTATATATATATATATATATATATATATATATATATATACACACACACACACACACACACACACATATATATATATATATATATATATATATATATATATATATATATATATATATAAATTCTTGTGTGCAGGGTGTTAGCTCAGTTGGTAGAGAGGCTCGGGTTTCGAATCCTGAGTTCGGATATGTCTAACTGATAGCTCAAATGAGAGCGAAACTCGTGTCTTGGACTTCCGGTTAGTTGACTGTCACAGATCTTGTGGGCTGCAACGTGGTATGCTATGGAGTGTATTATATATATATATATATATATATATATATATATATATATATATACACTTCATTGAATCACATAAATTAATATACGAAAGTATAAATTTGAAGTATTTACTTCAACAGTGCTAAATACGTAGGTAGAACTTGGTGGTAAGTTATAATATATATATATATATATATATATATATATATATATATATATATATATGATGTGTGTGTTCAACAAGCATGTGCTCACTCTTTGACCTTCAATTACTCATGCATTTTGTGTGTAAGTATTAGTGTCGTGTCAATCATGTACCCCTCATTAATTAAATATAAAAGTAAAATAAAAAAATTGATGTAGAACCAAATTTTTTTTCATATAGATAATGTTTCTCTTTCATTTCGTCTGTTTTCACAAATGTTCGAACCGCCTCATTTCATTTTCCAAACATAGTTGATAACGTCCAACATTGCATAACACTTTTTTTAGAATTGCAAGCCAATGCATTCGGATTACAGTTTTCAAATCCTCAATTGAACCTGTCTAGCGGCATAAACCTTGTGTTTGATATATGCCCATAAATAGATATCTGTTGACGTATTGTCTGGTGAACATGCAGGAAATTCAAAGCTACCTCTTCTGCCAATCCATTTGTTTGAAATTATTGCATTAAGGCAAGTCTGTATATCTTTTTAATCCCCTAACCGATATTTTTAATCGGTAGGTTTAAGTAAACTCAGCCACTGACTGTTTAGTAAAAAATAAAATGTTAAACGATGTACAATACTGACATTTCGCAAAATACTGAAACACCTGGTTTGTTCAAATAATGTTCTGCGCCCATTTGTGAATGTTCACGACCGCAGTATATGTAATTTTGATGGTGACTAAACCATTTAACTTAAAATAGCCTATGTGCTCCAGTATATGTTCCCTGGAAAAGTATCTGTGGCGAAAATTTTGGAAACGCAGGCTTACCTCTTAAACGGTCTCGGTGTGATAATTTATATCTTTCAAATATTAGCGATTATTAGTTATAGTTTAACAATTAAGGCTCGTTGGAATAGTAATGACTTATTTTCTAGTTTCGAGGATATTTGCCTTACGATACAATCAAGCATCCATAGCCTATTATTGGCACTTTTTAAAATGTTTCAACGTCATGATGCTGAAAAGGGTCCAAGATGGAACCTGCGACCTTATATAACAATGCAGTCTCGCAGAATCTCATGTGCTCTAACGGATGTATGCACATTTGGAGGACTCTGTCTTTTATAAAACACACCACTGGAGCAAATTGGACAGATGTGAGAACGAGTCTACTGAAAGTACTGACAGACGACACTGCTGCAGTGAGCTGAGGTTTTGTGTACTCTTTTTTCTTTTCAACAAAAAGCCCTGTGCTGTTTTGAATATAATAAACTAGTTATGACCAAAGTTTCATTTCATTCGGACAAAACACTAAGAACCGGGGCCTAATAAAAGTTGGATATGTATCTAATATAATTACTTGATGCTAACACAAAACATAAAATCTTGGGATAATAATAGGGATCAAAGTAAAAAAAAACATTGTCTGCTTCGGTCTCTACCAAATGACATAGACAATTTCTGATCTAAACATTTGAAATTTTACATAAAGGGTATTCAGAGATAGAGCAATCTTTTTAATCGGTTTGGGTCGAAAATTTGAGTTACCAATATATAAATGCATGTATGTATATTTGCATTTCTGCCTAAAACTCGCGACAGATTTTTACAAGATCAATATTGTTTTGAATTTCGACGACAAATATCGAAAAATTGCCTAAAATATTTGTATGTTCACCTTCCACTGGGTACTTTTCTACAGGGGGGAATCACTTTTTTCCCTGCTTTCGATTGTCCAACCTTAATTAAAATCTACGTCGCTTCTGGTTTGGCGGTGGTCGTAACAGCAAAGACGCCAGGTTTTTCCCCGTTTTCTTCCTCCTTTATGGTACGGGTTCGAGCCTGCCTTCCTACTACCAATTTTTGTTTGCTCAACATACACCTAAAAAAATCCGGGCAACGCCGGGCACCCTTGTTAGTATATATATATATATATGTGCGTGTGTGTGTGTGCGTGCGTGTGTGTATATGTGTGTGCGTGCGTGTGTGTGTGTGTGGTTGAAGTAATATGTTCACTCCGTTCAAACTTCCCAGTTCATTTTGCTGATATAATACACAGAAAGTCAACACACAGACTCAGCATCTCCTCGAGATGCCATGATACATTCAGCAATGATTTTCCACCGTAAGATATATTATCGTATTGATATTTTTATGACGTCAAACACACCAGGCTACTCGAGTCATAATAGTATTTGAGTGCACATTTTTGGTTTCTTTAATTTCTCTGTATATTAGATTCAATTATTTTAGCAAATCAAACAGTTTGCAGATTTAAACAGGTTTCTTCGTTGACTTTCTGATTAAAAGCAGTACGCTAACAGTTTTTGCGGTAGTTGTACAAATAAAAACCTGTGTGTTTTTAATAACGCCATTTTCTTGGATTCGCCAGTATATCTGTAAGTATAGAATTTCATTAAACTTAAAGAAGGAGAATAAAGACGTAAAGAAATAGTGTGTCATTTGCTTTCAAGAAGAATATATTAGCAAATATTTACTGCATAAACATATCCGAAGGATATGATAATGTTTGTGCCACAACACCCTACAAGACAATAAAACTATACACATCTGAGGGCATCCTATACCTCTACAAGACCACCATCTGATCATGTATAAAATAGTGTTGCCATCTCTTGGCTGGTGCATCCTTCACTAGCTTCCTCCTCTGAGATATGGTCTAAACAAGAAATGTGAAATAAGGGTTATTATTTAGGGATTGGAACTTAATAATCAATTTCAGATCTGTTAGATTACAGTCTATTTTTTAGACCTTGTCTAAGAAAGAAAGGTTAGTGGTTCAAACACAAGCTAAGATGAAACAACGACACTCATATTCGTATTATTTAGATTTTTAGAATGCTAGAACGAGTATAAGCAAGTGATAAAAAAGCAGAAGCAGCAGCCGGAGGATAGATGGCTAACGAAGGTATTAGCAGCAGCAGCGGCAGCAGCGAATGAGCACGTATGCAAATTGAAAATAGAGTTCCCAATATAATAGATCCCACTTCATCCACTAGGACCAACCCCGCTCCCATAGCCGCAGTTTTGCATCTCTGCTTGTTTTACAAATATTTTAATGAAATATGCTCTGATGAATTCATTGCACGTGTGCCCCCCCTCGACATAAATATCCCCGACAAACTCATTTAGAACCCCTTCATTAATTTAGAACCCCTATAAATGGTAGACTTTGGAATTCACTTACTGCTACCTGTTTCCTGGTTGTAATGATATGCAGAATGTTAAATATAACGTAAATCCACATCTTGTCCATCTTTCCTAGGCTTAGTCTCAGTGAGTAACCCCTTACAAGCAAGTGGCGATATGCTTTGTAAGGAGTGAACGTGAGTAAAAATACTTATGTATGCATATCCTTACTATAGATTTGTTATAAAACACGCTTTTTTCTATTTTTATATAAAGAAAATATAACTTTTTAGTTTTCAGTCTACAGGCATGAAACTTAATATACACAGTATTCGAACCTTTGCGAAACTTTACATTTCATTTGGAGCTGGAAATATTTTTCGCAAAGTAGGCAAATTTAAGAAATAAAATTTGTCAGGTGGAGGTCGAACGATGGACTTAGGAATATGCATGCCTAACGTAGTAGCTATTGGTTCATGTTTAATTTATAGCATTGAAGAAATCATGCCTACATAGCTCAGACATAAACGTCGAAAGAAAACATAAATCGTAAGCTAAACGTTTTGTCTTGGACCCTCGGTTGTGGAGCAGGAATCATTTTGTTTAAGTCGTAACAATATATTAGTTCCAATTTAATTCAATAAAAAAGAAATCTGAATTAATCGAAATTTTATATATAAGCATATTTTTCGATAGAGCAATGGCGGCCGGCTTGCTAGTATATATATACATATATATATATATATATATATATATATATATATATATATATATATATATATATATATATATATATACTAGCAAGCCGGTCGGCATTGCTCTATCGAAAAATATGCTTATATATAAAATTTCGATTAATTCAGATTTCTTTTTTATTGAATTAAATTGGAACTAATATATTGTAACGACTTAAAAAAATTATATATATATATGTATATATATATTTGTATAATATATACAGGAATTTACATTTATATCGGTAGTCGGTACCGACGGTTTCAAGCCCGGTAGTTGAGGACTGCTCTTAATGTCCGCCTCAGGCTCTCTTCAGCCGACTCTCATCTGTTTTTAACCGGAACCGGAAGTCTATATATGCACACCATAATTTTTATTTATTTATTTTATCCTTTTTTTTTGTATGCTATTTTAATAAGGTAATACATTTGAAGCAATAAATTAAAAAGTAAGGGATGATGCCTTCCATATTATTATTTTTCCTTAAGCATCCCCCCCCTGTCATTCAGTTTAAGTCTCGTTTAAAAGCGTTTAAAAATTCATTTTGAAGTTATGTCTAATCTCGTTTAAAAATAGGGTAATAAAATTTAGACTTGCGGGGGAAGGGGTCCGACGTGTCAGTCTTGGACTTGAGAAAGGCCTATCTTCAGGTACATCTGCACCGTTCTTTATGGCCGTTCCAAACCGTGGTTATGAAGGGGAAGAGATACTGCCTGACTAGGATGGGATTGGGGCTTACCGCAGCCCCATCCATTAAGTAGGCAATTGTGGGGAATGTTTTGTCCAAAGATATTACTGTTCAAGAAGCAACATCAGCATACATAGATGATTTATACATCAACAACAGCGTGGCGCCTGCGGTGCGAGGAAAGCAGCATTTTCGTCGGTTTGGATTGGAAAGCAAGGAACCAGCGCGGCTTGAAGATGGCGCACGAGTTCTTGGATTGGACATTTGGGGGCACTCTGCAATGATACCTTGGTAGTATGATTCCAGATGCTCTAGAGATTGTGATACATCGAACTCTTTTATCCCTCTTCGGGAAACTGATCGGACATTTGCCAGTGTGTGATTGGCTACGAGCAGCAACAAGAATCATAAAGCGACAGGCCAGCCCCGTAACCCAAAGATGGGACGACACCACACAGGATGTTCCAATTACACAAATGCTCCAGGAAACAATAGCCAGGATGAAGCAGAGCAATCTTTCACAGGGTATTTTGTGTTTAAACGGACAAGACGTCAGTGTATTAGTGAACGCAAGTTCCCTGGGGACCGGCGTGCTCCTGGAGCGTGCCCTCGAAGATGCATGTTGCCTGCGATCTACGAACAACGAGCAGCATATAAATTCGGCTGAACATGATGCAGCGTTGATGGGCATCAATCTTGCATTGCACTGGAAGTGCAAATTTATACAATTAAAAACGGATTCGGTAGGTGTGTATCACTGGTAAGATTACACTCTCCCTTGAAAAACTAGAATGCGCACAAAGGCTACCAGCGAAATGTTACTCCGCCGAAGATTGGACACGATAAAATCACTGGTAGAAGAGTATGGATTCCAATAGGTGTTGCTGTGGTCTCGTAGTGTCAAAACTTAACAGACCCCATGACACGTGTTCCAGAAAGGTGGCTCGATAGGATGAAATCCGCGACTTAGCCTGTACCTGTGACCTATTCTGAAAAGAGTAGCGCAATGACTAGTAGTCAGATCATGGGACTGCATAAGAGTAGTGGACATCCAGGCATCCGTCACACAGCATATTTCGTTCGGCGGGTTTGCCCTACAATTACCAAAGCTGATGCGAGGTCAGCTATTGGAGAATGTGAGGAATGTCGGACGATTGATCAGTCTCCAATTAATTTGACACCAGGGAAATTAGCGCTACAAGCTGATTGTCAAAAGCTGGGGATGGATATAACACAGTTTAACAGTGAACATTTCCTGACGCTCATTGATTGCGGTCCAGCGCGTTTTACCATTAGGCGGATGATGGCGCACCAGGGCAGCAGACACATAATTCAGAATCTTGAGTCGATATTTTTTTTTAGTGTGGATCACCATAGGAACTGCTTACTAACCACGACACTGCATTTAGCAGTAAGGAAGTCAAGGAGTTTTCTGCTGGTTGTGGAGTACGTCTGCGGTTTCGGTGTGCATACGTGCCAGCAAGCAATGGTAGTGCAATACGGCGTCACCGCAGTATTAAGCGGACTGCAGCTAGAAAGAGACGCACTATTCAGAAAGCAGTGTATTGGTACAATGTCACGACCAAGGACGATACATCATCGTGACTGCACCTGCCACGGGATCTATCGATATGAATTTACGGTGAATCATATCGATCCAGTGCCCACGTTACCAGCCTACGCACAAACCCAATACCATCTGAGTGAACCTGTATGGGTAAAACCGCCAGGCTACCATGCACATCTAAGTTCCAACAAGGAACAGTAACGGAAATGATCAGTCCGCAAGCTATTGGTGTTTATGTATTACACTGCCCGGCCGACAAGCAAGCAAAAATGGAGAACCCTCGGAACACCGACCAGATATCATTCCACCTGACAGAGCAGATGAGACTTCAGATGATATTGAGTGTATGATACTATCTGGCCCACAGACAACACAACATAGAGAGACCCCAGAACTACCCTGGCGGATAGGTACACGTCGAAGATTACAATCAAGAACTTGCACATCGATCAGGGATCAGGGAGTGCAGGCAATGTATGACGAGCAAAACGATATCACGTATAATGAACAAATGAGGCTGCACATGACTGTTTTTTGTTTTCTTTTTTTTGTGGCTGCAGTATCTTTTTTTTCATTTGTTTCGGTCGGTGGAAGAGATCTGGTGTTGTTCGTTTCAGAAAGATGGTGAAAAACACTAAGTAACGCGAATCGAGGTCAGGAAAAAAAGGGGCAGTAAGAAGAAAGTACTGAAAATAGAAGATGCTTCTTACATACATATATATATATGTGTATATATATATATATATATATATATATATATATATATATATATATATATATATATATATATATGTTGCCTCCAAACAAAAGATATCAAATGTAGAATATTTCATATGTGGCTTGTATTATACAAAAGTACTGGTAATACTTTTAATACTATATGAACATTATCTAATTTTTAAACTTTTAATGTATTGATGTTTTTGGTTATAAGATATTATAACGTATATATATATATATATATATATATATATATATATATATATATAGTGTTATTATGGAATAATTCTAGGAGGAAATCCAGGTATGAGAGCTCAATGTGGTAAACAGAGTAATAAAATAAAGATATAACACGGAAATTACATAATTGTCGACGCAATAATTTATTTCAACCTCATGGTATTTTCAAGCATCTAAACTAGACAGTTACATTTTTGAGACATTTCTCTGAGAGTCTAGGCTAAATTAAACCATATGACAGGCAGCGGATGGTCACTCTCTCACTCAGAAAGTGCATGCGTGCGTGTGTGTGAGGTTGTGTGTAGAGAGATAGAGAGAGAGAAAAAAGAGTGATATGAATCAAATTATCATCATTATAAACATCATTACTTTTATTTTTTAAGAATGTGCAGAGTGGGGGGGATCATTTAGACTATTAAGCGCATTCGATAATTTGACTCCGCACTCTATAATCAGGATAAACTGCGAAAACATGCCTTCAATTGGTTTCCAAATGTGTTTCGTATAGATAAACTTATTGATAGTAGATACATTCAATTTAAGTCGGCTTCGAAGTAATCTCCCTCGTCTGCAATGTTATTCTACCCTTCTCACAACTTCTGGAATGCCCGATAGAAGTCTTGTATCAATGCCCATTGTCCTAGCTTATTTTATCTCCCTAATTCTCTCATAATGATAGCCTCTTATTATTTGTTGGAGCTTAGAGAATACGCAAAAGTCACGGAGTGCAATGTCTCGAGAGTGGTGGATTGTCTTGATACCCATCCTGGTCAAATAGACGCTGACAATTATAGAGCACTCTTGAGAAAAATTCACCCTAATATTGTCTCATCTTCAGATCCTCGCAAATAATTACGTTCACAATCCTCACACTGACATCAAACATTGCACTTAAGATCTCTATGGACAGACGACGGTACTCATCCAAGAATTCTTAATTTGCCTCATGAATCTCGGGTCCTGACATTCTTGCTTCTACTACACCTCTCATCATCCATCACAGACTGTCTACTTTCCTATAATCTGGGGGGCATTTACAAAACTATGTTTGATTCATGCAAGATTATCCCAAAACAGACTGAATCATTTTATATGTTTTTGAAACCTTTTCTTTACGTGTAATACAGGAATCTGTTTCATATACTCATTTTAAAGTGGCCTCACGTCCAGATTACATTTTTAAAATTACACAGCAGTTACCACCACTCTTAAGTAGGATGTGTTCCAATTCCTACTGAAGCTGTTCCTTTAAACGTGAAATCAAAACGTTGGTAAATTATCTCATTAGGTGTCTAGCAAAAACATACGAAAATTTCAAGAGTCTACGGCAGTCTTAATGCTTGTACAAAGAACTTCGGTGAATTATTGAGGGAATCTCGTATAATGATCCTTTATTAGATAAGAAAGGCATTATTATAGCAGACAAACACACACCACATATATATATGTGTGTGTGTGTGTGTGTTTGTGGGTGTGTGTTTGTGTGTGTGTAAATATATAAATATATATATATATATATATATATATATAATGAAATTTTAAACACGATAAAGTAAATATACGTAAATATGTTTTTTATAGAAATATGCATCGATAAGACACTTTTACCATGGTGTATAATATATATATATATATATATATATATATATATATATTTCTCTAGAAATCTATTTTCTTATAATATATATATATATATATATATATATATATATATATATATATATCAATTCTTATTAAAGAAGCTAAATGTAATTACAATTTTCAGATATTTTAAACTTCACAAAACGCAAGTATAGTTTTGGAATTGCATGATTTTAAAAATTATAATTGTAATGATTACACGCTTATTTATAATAGCCAACAGAATTGAATTATATGGTTTTCAATTAAAATCAATTGATTAGTTATGATAACCAAAATGATCAATCGTTTTTTAGTTTATTTTAGTCTCGTATATACAAACATCTATAAAAGTTTACACTTTATTGATATTATTTTCTATAGTATGTATACACAAATTAAAAATAATAAAATTACCAATTATTAACTAGTAAATTTTGGTAGAATATTCATAAATTAATTAAAATTGTTAGTACGAATAGTTGGCTTTAATGACTTTGAAAAAATTCAATATGGCGTAATGGAAAAAATTAAAGCTATTTGCATCTTCTTTCCAATTTTCGGATTTTAATCATGTCAAATCACACTTCACTTTCTTTTGACGGATTGATTGTTGCTATTTCTTCTGATGAGTTCAGAGCATTATTTTATTATTATCTCTCTCTCTCTCTCTCTCTCTCTCTCTCTATATATATATATATATATATATATATATATTATATATATATATATATATATATATATATATATATAGAGAGAGAGAGAGAGAGAGAGAGAGAGAAAGAAAGAGAGAGAATAAACATATGTGTATACGTCACCCTATCTTAATATTAATATTGATTCTTTTCGGTATACATTAGGTAGTTTACCCTACTTTTTACAATTGTTATTAATAATACAACAGAAAATTATTTTTAAACATCCAGTATGCGAGGAACTTGACTATAATTGTCGATTTGGACAGCTGGATGTGAAAAAAATTCGCAATATGTCTTTTAAATGGCCTGAAAATAAAGACGATTTTACTTGAAATATATATACTAAACTGATCCCACTGTCTAAATTTTAAATTAGTTTTTTTTTTTTAATTTTTTTTTTTTTTTTTTTTTTAATATGTTCACATAATCGCCTAAAAATGTAGAATCTCATTTTGTCTCGGGTGTGTGAGTTAGTTTACATGTGATTCTATTTACTTGTCGTTCCCTACCCGAAGATAGTGTTAGACACAAGGTCGGTTTTTAATATAGGGAATCCAACTCTCCCAAAAGGGATACTCTGGATTGAAACGGCAATGAAACTTGTTTCAGTCTAGAAGGATTTTTCTGTCAGTGGCAGAGGACATAAAGGATAAAGTGTAATATCAGAACAGATACTACACTTTGAATTATTTATTGGATAAAATATATAGCATATTTTCACAAATTAGGCACAGTACCATCAAATGTGTGTGAAATTGGAAGTTGTGGTAATACTCTATCTTACACTATCTAGAATCATTTCAGTTATCACAATAGCATATTTATTCTAGAGGTCATGATATTTACAATATCCATAATTTTGATTTTCAAAATAGATTTTAAGACTGTCCTGAAGAGGGATTTAGTGGGCTACGCTAGTTTTAAATGGGAACTAAATCATCTCCCTAATGATATTTGTTATTTTGAAGCTATGTGTTCTTGGTGCTCGGTAAAATTGCAAACGTGTTATATAGGTGTTGTTTTTTTTTTCATTTTATGGTTACATCAAATTCATGTGTGTGAATAAATCTGAAATAGTGAATAGAATACGAAGCCTTGTAAACAACAACAGCAAAAAGAATTAAACTAACAGAATAGACATTACCGATATTGACTTGTGTATCCAAACTGGGTCAAATTATTGTGCCGCAGACAAGTACTATTTTGCAGTTAAAAAATACATTTTTATTAATCTTTATAAAAAAGCGTGGGAGTGGAATAAAAATAATACATCTGAACATGAGACCTTCGTACGTGGAAAAACTCAGGTTCCAAAAGACATATACATGCAGCCGCGTCTCATAATACTTCATACTGCACACCCACACACACATACACACGCGCGCGCACACACAGATACACACACACACACACACACACATATATATATATATATGCGTGCGTGTGTCTCTGTTCGTGTCTGTCTATGTGTATCGTAAGTTACAAAACATCGTAAACAGGACAGTGTGTATATTAAGCAATTCATGAATATCTATGATGATGTATGTATATGGATGTTTATGTAGTACCTATTTACTATGCCTCCCCACGGGACAGAGTTAGACACCAGGGTCGTTTTTTAACGTGGAGAAAAGGTACAAAAATAAAAATTGCCTCAGTCGTGAAGGATTTCTCCTCCACCGAAAGAGAACAAGAAATGGAAGTGCAGCATCTGAAGAACAGATACTACACTTTGATCTTGACCAAAAAGCAAAGATGTTTATGTAGTAAGTTATATAATAAAATGTATAGAATTAGTGTTTAGATGGGTTTTCATATGCGCTATATATACGTGTGTGTGTGTGTGTGTCTGTGCGTGTTTTTGTGTTTATGTGTTCTTAACGGATGATAGAATTAGTATTACAATTGTAATTAATGTAACATAAAATTGAAGAGAATTACTATGTTGATTAATATATAAAATAATATGTGTTTGTTTACTTATATAATAAGTTTAATACTGGAATGAGGGATGACATTTTGAAATATCCTAGGATTTCTACGGGTTTTCCATCATTACTACTAAACTACTACTACTACTACTACTACTGCTGCTGCTGCTTTTCCTTCTATTCCCTCTTCTCTTACAAAAACTCTCCTAATGAAAATTAGAATATGTGATTGATAATGGTGTCTATGTTATATCTGATGCATCCCCGAACACAATAATCATGAAAAAAAAATGGAAAACACAGAATGCAAAGTAATACCATCTCTATCTATCTCTTCATCTCTCTCTTTCTCTCTCTCACGCACAAACACACACACACATACATACACACACACACACACACACACATATATATATATATATATATATATATATATATATATATATATATATATATATATATATATATATATATATATATACATATGGCAAAAGTGCTACACAGACTATTCGGCATTTCATCCTCGTGAGAATTCGCCAGGGTGATGCCTGACGAAAACGTCAGGAATACGCCTGATGAATGCCCACGAGAATGAAACGCGGAATAATGTTTGTAGTTTTATTGCCATATTTAATTTTATAGCTTACTACATAGCTTTATCTGTCTATTGAGCACCGTTGAATAAATACTCAAAATGTATGCATAAACTAATATTTTCGTATGTTTAATCATGTGATTAAATGAAGTAGTCATATATATATATATATATATATATATATATATATATATATATATATATATATATATATGCGTATATATATGCATATATATACATATATATGCATATATATATACGTATATATATATGCATATATATACATATATATGCATATATATACGTATATATATATATATGCATATATATACATATATATGCATATATATATGTCATAACCATTTTTGTATTATTATCAAAGTTTAAAAGACACACTATGTTCAGAGTATTAAATAAAAGTGTTACTTAAAAATAAATAAATGTACCACCTACCGAGTCGGCAATTTGCATACAAATTTTCTTCACCAACTGAAAAAATACAGTATATAATGTTTTTAATGTAATCCAGCCATGCCGGCAATAATTATTTCATTTATCAAGTAGTCAGCACCTATGCTTATATTTTCCTTTATTTAAATTGTTTTTCTTTCAAAGATGTTCATTCAGAAAACATATAACCTGGTAATTACTCACGCTACATTATTATAGGCGCTGTCTTATTATCGATAAACTGTAGTGTGTTTGCAAAGCTTATTATAACCGCTTTCTATGATAGAATTGATTTTGACACGCATTATTTCAAGTAATTGTTTGTTTGGAAATCGTATTACATTTTATCGAGGGATAAGAATATGAAATACAACCTGATGTAAGAACCAGCTGTCATTCAAAGGCACGAAACGACATATTTTTATGTGATTATTATTTGAACGGCTGCTATTACAGAGATTGGATTATATTTGCAAAAATACATCAATATTTTTCATGGATCACGTTAGCTGTCATTACGGAACCTTTAACGGCTGTAAAATGGTAGGAAATATATCTAGTTATAATATATATATATATATATATATATATATATATATATATATATATATATATATTAAGGCATCTTTCTAAAATCTAGCTTCGAGGCGACGCCATTATTAACCGAATCTATCGTTTGAAACAACAATAACAACACCAACAACAACAAATCTAAATAAATAAGCGATAAAAATAAACAGTAAATTCATCAGGGTTTCGTGGCCTGACGGTTGGGGCGCCGGACTGCGGAAATATAGTCTTAAGTTCGATCCCTAGAAACAGTTGAGCTACGCTGATGAGAGTTAATGAAAGTTGTGCGTAGATTACTGTTTTAAAAATATTTTTTTTTTTGAATATCATATGTGTGTATATATATATATATATATATATATATATATATATATATATATATATATACATATATAGTCAGTTTTAAATATATAAGTATAAGGCAGTGGGATGATTAATCTTAAATTAATGAGAGAACGTGACAGTTTACATAAATTATTAAAATAAAAATAACAATAATGGTTAAACTATACATTTCCGCCATACTCTGTCAAACTCCGTAAATATGCCAAGAGCTATTGCTCTAGAAATTAAGTATATTTCGAGAGATTCACTAATCCTTTCATATATGACTGTTAATACATCAGCTGTCGATCTCACGTTATCTATCGTTGCAGACATGTTAACGCTATATAAAATGATAGGAAATGATATGTAACTTTCATTGTAAAATATATCAGTATAATACAGCGAGATAAATATTTTTAAATTAATGAAAAAAAATTGATTGTTAAAATATAAATATTATTAAAATAACAATTATGGGTGAAAATTTTGTATTTATTGACTTGGGTTTATTTTAAATACAGTGGGCAATCCAACATTCTCTAGAAATGAGTATTTTGTATGAAAAAAAAGGGTGAACAATGCCAAAGTGTAGAATAATTTCATTATCACTAACCAAAGACGAACAAATAGGTGTAGTGTCACAACCGATATAATATTTGTTGCTAGGAAAAACAAGAAAGTATGTTAGATTCGAGCTCAAAATTTTCCGGTTAGTTAGCTCTTCTTCCCATTATCATTCTGATAAATATAAGATGCAGATATATTTTGGTTGTCGAATTGAAACAGAATCATTGGAATTTAAAATCATTCTGTACAAATGTTATGTAGTAGGTTGAACACAAGAAAGTATTTGTAAGTTATTTATCAATCTATCTATTTATCTATGCGCATTATCGACATATCCATCGATCTAGTTATCTATCTATTTCTGTGTCTATCCGTATCGATCTATCTATCTCTCTATCTATTTATCTAACTGGAGAGATAAACATTAGATGAATATGAAGAATGTTAATAAAAACTCTCAAAATATAATAAAATCATACCATATGACAAGTTTACCGGAATCATCTGATCAGCTGATCGGATCTACGTGTATGTTACCACGTGATCAGGTTAGCTGGAGAATTACATGGGAGTTGGAATTTGGACGTTGAGCAGGGCAGATGGTTTACCAGGACAGTTCCCCCCCCGCTGCCTTTACCAGGTAGAGGGATGTCTTATCGGAGACCTAGAATTAACCACGCAAGCAAATATATTCGCTTTCCATTCTTCTGCGATCGACGCCTGGAAAGTGAATAAAAACTATATAAAACCAAATAGCGTTCTCGGAAGTGAATGAATATTCGCCCAAACTGGCCCCAGCCTCCCCTCCAAGTACAATATGAATTCCAGGTGGACAAGATCAAGGACGCATGAGACTAAGGCAAGTCCAAAATACATGTATGCCACGCATATGGACATATAGGCGATCATAGCATTAGAACATAAATAGAGAGCAACAACACAACTTTGGGTGCATATAGTGAAGAACCATCATAGACATTTAGTGACACGTATACATATCAGGCTGAATCCTTCGTTCCAAATACATATCGCGGTATGGTGCTGGTACTCTATTATACAGTATATGGTGCTGGGGTTCCATAATACCACAGAGACCAATAATAAAAAATACAGACACCAATAATAAAATACCAAGTATGATAAAGTAGATTATAAGGAACATTTTAAAAAGCAATGTCTTACAGTGGTCTTATAACCAACCTAATGCATACACGACTCGAAACTGTCATTTCTGTATTACAGATATCGACAGTGTGAGACTCACAGAATACGACCCCTGTTATAGACGTGCGTCAGAAGCAATGAGGCGTCATTATATTCCTTCATGCAGACAAAAAATAATCGATCAACATACACCGTCGACTGTCTTAAATTTACGAACATAATGCAGTAGATGTCGGCAAAGTATGGAGATGGGTCCAACTATTTCAGAGTATCAATGCTGATGTGAGTGATAGAGGGCGCTCCGACTTTTACAAATGATGCCTCAAATGATAGTGACGCACCAAAAGTTGTTTGTTTTCCTAGTATAGCTTTTTTCTCACGAGCTTTTTCAACGTTTTAGTTTTTTAATTAGAAAATAGGAAGCCTTACTTTGGAAAAGACAGTCGTATTTTTTATATACTTTGTATAATATATGTTGCTGCATGTCATTTACCACAAGTCATCCTGTCCCATTATAAAATTGCAAAACTCTTTTCTGTAATATCTATATAAATGGATCAATGTGTTCAATAAAACATTTTTAGTGAACTTTTTTAAATAAATATTAAATTTTAAGTTGAATAAAATCCTATTAAAACCTAACAATATTAAAACGTTAGAATTCGTCGGCATCCGTCCACCTCAGGAGCCGATGGAATAGTTCTGGTGAAGTGGAGCTACAGCGTTTTGACAGTGTGATATTACAGAATAGCTGTTGTCCGTGCAGCACCCGCTCTCCACGAAGCAAGGGGGTTCAAGAGAAATACAGAGTCGCTACAGTTTGGCTCTAAATGCGGAGAAAGATTTGCAGGTGATGAAAAAAAAGAGTCTAGCCGCTTTAGGACTGCTCTCCGGATTTTCTGTTGGTGTTTCTATCCTTAGTGTTTTCCACTGATAAGGTAATCCTGCTAGGCAGCGGAGGTATTGAATTAGAGTTGTACTCTCCTAGGTTGGTTACCATCCAAATTCAACGCGAACAACTTGCGCGAAATGATTACTTTTAAGGCGCCAGATCCTAGCTTGTCCTTTACTCTTAGTTAGTGAAAACGATTTCTCCATGGTTAGTAGCTTAGCCACAAGAGAGAAACGGGAGCGAGACTCAGTTGTCCGAAGCTATTTGAGACGCACACGTTGAGGGCAAACAAATGATATATCAACTAAAGCTATTATATCGAAAACTTCTTTGAATATACATCTTTTAAAATAACAAAGTAAGTATTTCGCAACAACTTCCTCTTCCAGCTCATGCACACATACACAAAAACACACAAACACACACACACACACACACACCCACATATATATATATATATATATATATATATATATATATATATATATATATATATATGCATAAACATTTCAATAATAAAGTAGTTTTCTGAGATAAGGAAGTCGAAAAGGCGTTCATATTTTTAGCAACATTTTAAGGAACATATCTATAAATCTAGCAATTAAATATGAAACACAAATTTGTGTTGGCTTCGTCAATTCTCTAATGAATGCATCCTCATGAAAACTTGGGTTTCAGAATAATTGTAAAGAATACCTCATTCGAATTGCAAATTTATGTTTTAACATTAGTTCGTTAAATATGAAAATATAGTCTGCCATTGATATATTTTCAATGTAACACAGAAAAATTATATACATATATATATATACATATATATACATATATATATGCATATATATATATGCATATATATATATATACATATATATATATATATACATATATATATGTGTGTGTGTGTGTGTAGTGATGAAAAGTTTATGAGGGTTTTTGAAGCATGAAAAACGATGTTACTTTTTGTATTTAATACTTTTATTGTTATTTTTTATATTTCAAGCGGACCTCCGCCCTTGGTCACAAAAAAGTATCGAAATGATTAAGAAAAAGCCGTTGAAAGAACTGTCCACGCTTCAAATCTCCACATTTCAACAGTTTCTTTTTCTTTTTCATTTCGATACTTTTTTGTGACCAAGAGCGGAGGTCCGCTTGAAATATAAAAAAATAACAATAAAAATATTAAATACAAAACGTTACTGGCATCGTTTTTCATACTTCAAAAAACCCTCATAATCTTTAAATTACGATCCTAGCAGTGGACTTTTAACATTATATATATATACATATATATATATATATATATATATATACATACATATATATATATACATATATATATTATATATGTATATATATATATATATATCGTATTAAATAAGAAAAAAAGAATTATTCTAATAATAGAAATATATCGGCATTCTAATAGAAACACACACACACACACACACGCACACACACACACACACACACATATATATATATATATATATATATATATATATATATATATATATATATATATCAGTGATGTGATGATTCCAAAATTTTTCCCGATTACGATAAAATTCTATTCTTAATGTCCGATTCCGATCCGATTTCTGATTCCGATTCTATTAAAATTTATTAATATTTAAACAAAACCCCCAACTAATTTTCGTGCATATTTTTTACAAATCCTTTCCTCGTGATTGATATAAGACAACAAAAAAATTATTTTGATTTTATAGCAAAGCCAAATTGTATCAGTTTTTCGGTACAAAATGCTATATGAAGTTTTCATAAACAATTGATAATAGTCGACGGTTGATATTCAAAAGGAAAAGTCTTTGCCGTCTCTCTATGGATGGTGTTAAGCTTTTATTTTTATTATAAAAGGTTGGTGTATTATACAATGTATTTGCTTTTCTGTAAAAAAGAGAGGTGCAAATAATAATAATAATAATAATAATAATAATAATAATAATGATGATGATTATTACAGATTTGTAGATTAACACTTTCAGCTAAATTCGCATTCCAAAATGAAATATTACTTTCGTAGGTAATAATAAAAAAACTTGACGGAAAATAAAGCAATAGTATTTAGAGGGGAAGATAACGTAAAATAAACCGTGATTCATTTTACGAACGCCAGCACGCAAGGACGTTCATAGGTTCCAGTGGAGTTAGTTTCTTTTTAAATAGGGGCTAATCACGATCAACGTAAAACTGAAAATGCGTTCTCTTAGTTGGACCGATTCTTTTAGCAAGCCAGTGTGCAAAGTATCTAAAGAAGTAGAGGTAAAGACTATAAAGCTCTATTGCTGTTATATCCACCCTCTTTCTCTATTCATTTGACTGTTCATCATAATTTATAATATTAGCAAAGCCAATATCAAACAACCGGCGGAAAGCCAGACATATGAAATCAACAGTAGGTTCTTTGATATAATAAATGCGCGTCTAGAATGAATGTTCTTTTTAAAGAACAATTGAACAATGATACTTGACTTTTGCGTTTTAAAGTTAAATTTAAGAATCATAGTATTAAATCAATATTAGGGTCTCCATTTTGCAAGGGAGTTTACAATGTATTGTGGACAAAGTCGCTGCATTAAAGCATGTGAAACTTCCTCTCGATGCACGCGATGAGTCTCCAACTGGAACAGGCAACCAATCCATTTGATTATAAAATTTTTGATTTTACCGATTTCGATAACAATGGGAGTGTGAAACATTCGGTGATCATCATTCAATCTCTTGCAACTTCTAATAATATATTATTTTCTTTCACACACAAAAAAAACACAGTTATAATTGCGAATTGGGGAAAAAATAAACAAACACAAACAAAAATAAAAGCAATGATAAATTCATAAATATTGGCAAACCAGAACAGTAACCTATTCAAAGTATATGGCAAACGGTGTTTGGTCAAACCCTTTTCCTGATATTAAACTTCATCAATAGCATAACTTCCGGCAAGAGTTTCAATTTCACATGTGTATCTATATATTACGTGAAAGTACAGAATAGTTAAGAATGAGCCTCTCTCTCTTTTTTTTTGACATGGAGTTCACCATTTATCAAGCCCAAGGGCCACTCGGGGATAATCTTAATGTTAAGGGTGTTTTTTTTTAAATAATAATAATGTCATTATTCATCAAGGGCAGTAATATTTATTGGGTGGATTTCTACCAGTAATTAGTTTTCTCATTTATTTTTACATCATTATCGAGACTCGAAAGATATGACCCTACTGTGACGGTCACTTTTTTCTTATGTCCATGTACCGCTCGCTAGTACTTGTTTTTCGAACCGAATAAACGTTTTAAGTATTGTAAACAAACACAACATTGCGTATTCAATACCCTCTTTTTAATTAATTATTTGTAAATATAAGTTTGTAATTCAATTTAGCCACTTTTTGTATAATAACATGTTTTTTAATAAGTAAAAATTGTTTTTGTTGACAAAAAATTAAAAACAGTGACCGCCAACGATGAAATCTTTAAATTAAGTTTCCATGTTCAAGACGTAAGAAATAAATTGAATTTAGTTAAATATGGCAGGGTAAAATTTTATTTAGATTTTTTTATACATAAATATTTATGATAAAATAATTCTTAAATAAAACGTTATAATAATTTTTCGGTGATTCTACAGAATTTGAACCTAACCAAGCTGACTTTTTCCAAAGAAAACTAAGGGGGGTTAGACCTATTTTTCAATGGAAGAATGGGGACTTAGCCCGCATTTCTCAAACCGTCCTACTCATCCGTTGTAAAAATGCCATTTTTACCTACTTATTCACCTTTGCCATTTTTCCAGTGCAATTTTTCCGGTGGCATTTTTCCGGTGGCATATTTCCCGATGCAATTTATCCGGTGCAATTTTCGCCAGGCATGATGAAAAACCACGTTTATTATTTTAGAAAACCAAACTTATATTCTTATACACCTAAAAACAAAAGAAAACACGATTCTCTATTTTTAGGTGACTACATATAAACAGCTTGAATAATTTAGTAGTTAAAGTAAAATAAACACAAACCAAACATTGGGAATATTGTGAAGGAATCGAAAAGAAAGGATTTTTTAAGTTTAGAAGATGATAGAAAAAAAACAACTGCAAAATTAATAAGTGGATATCCTTCACGAGTGTGGCAATTGTTATTCAAAGCATATTTAAGGAAAACCTCCAATCAAATGTATACCATTTCGAAATGTAGCATTGCCTCTCCAAGCCTAATTCTATTTGTTTTTATTAGTTTTTATGGTAAGCAAAGTTTATATTCTTGACTTCACTTTCCTATTCAATATCACAGATTTTTAAAAGCCTTTTACACATGTTTGATACACGGCCATATGTTGCCTATTAGATACTTCACACTTTAATATCAGAAGATTTAAAGTACTTGAAAATTTATTTCGGGTGCTGCTTTATGTTGGTGTCTGATTACAACATCCTTAAAATATTTCATGTTTCCTTATAT